>NC_059300.1:18499435-18636935 GCF_017591435.1 Portunus trituberculatus
AAAGATGCTGTTAAAGATGCCAAGAAAGGAATGAGGAAGATTATGACAGAATAAAAAACAGCCACTGATATTCTGTTCCATCTTGGCAAAGAAGAAATCTCCTCGTAAGTCCTCTGCTAACCTAATTTTTGTAATGATAAACATAGGTGTTTTGCATTTTGAAGCATTCCAGTAAATGAATTCATCTCTTGATTAAGGTATGTTTAGAATATACAGTATAGCAAATTGTTAGTTTACTTAAGCATGCTATTGATGTACCTAACTTTGTATCGGTTATAAAGTGAGGATATATAGTAGCAATTCTTTTATTTACAGAGCATCTCATGATCGTTTGGTGAGGCTTACTCGTCACATTTTAAAGCAGCGCAGCTTATATCCCTTGTATCCACCTCACGAGAGCATGTGTGTGGTCATGGAACAACTGGAAAACTATGTGCATTTGCCTTACAAACCACATCTCCTTGTGATTCCATCAGATCTTCGCTATTTTGCTAAGGTGAGTGTCTCCTGATTGTGGCCTGTCCTTAATATCCACCCATAGCGATTCTGTTTTGCTATCTGTCTTAATTCTGCTGTTTATGCAACATTGCAATGTGTTCTTAATGTACAAAGCCACTCCTCCCCTTCTATTTTCCCTATCCTTATGAAAAATTGTATAACCATCAATTTTCACCTACTGATCAAATACTTTCCTTAACATGTCTAACCAGGTTTCTGTTAATGCAATTATATAAAATTCTCAACCCAAGCTGCTCCTCAAAGCAAATCAATTATATCAAAATTCTCAACCCAAGCTGCTCCTCAAAGCAAATCTATCTTATTTATAATACTCCTACAGTTCGCGTAATACACTCTTAAACTATTCCTCGCATTTACTAAGCTGGTTACTTCTCTAGGTTTAACTATACTCTCCTCCCTATGGATCTCAGAAGTCCTCTCCCTCTCCTGATTAATGAAAAAAGCGCCAGAGTGCATTTAACTCGTGTTCAAGTGATCCACCGAACACGAACACCTTGGCGTGGTAAATGCACACCATCCCTGGCATACAATGTGTCTTTGCTCATCCATTGCACCTACAGTGATCTGCAAGCCTGCAATTCACTACAATAGCTCTGGACAGCCATTCACCTCAGTCCTCTCCTTGTCAACACACCGCATACCTTTATTCCTAATTTTGGCTAAATATCCTTAAACCTCCTATACAGCTCCTCACTCCTTACCTTAGAAAGATCATTTTCCCTTGCGCTGAGGGAAAAAATAGGTTTGGCCCTATCTGCTTCTTTACTCCCAGCGAGGCCTAATAGCACTAGTTAAAGCTAGTTGTGATTTCACTGAACATTTCCCTTTGCATCTCACAACTCAAGGGGGCAGTCACAGTCTGCCCTCTAAAGACAAGTCTCCTACTTCTCACAAAACTACATGCACTTACCACAGACACACACACACACACACTTGGAGTAAAGTAACTAGTGGAGTGCCACAAGGGTCGTCAGTGTTAGCCCCCATTATGTTTCAAGTTTATATAAATGACATTCACATTGGGATAAATAGCTGTATGAATTTATTTGCTGATGATGCAAAGTTGTTAAAAGTTATCAAAACCAGAGAGGACTGTCTACTGTTACAAGAAGATTTAAACAAGATCTATGAATGGAGCAAGAAGTGGAAATTGGAGTTTAATGCCAAGAAATGCCACATAATGGAACTAGGAAAGAGTAAGAGAAGACCAGTATGGAACTATTTAATGGGACAAGAGCAAATAACGAAGACAAAAGAGGAAAAAGATCTTGGAGTGATCATACAAGAAAATCTGAGCCCTGATAAACACATAAACAAGATATTTGGACTATCATATAAGATGTTGACTAATATAAGAGTGGCATTTCATTACATGGATAAAGATATGATGAAAAAATCATCACAAGCATGATACGCCCAAGGCTGGAATATGCAGCAGTGGTATGGTCTCCGAGCTCTAAAAAAAGATATAAGAAAACTGGAAAGGATACAGAAGATTGCTACAAAGATGGTGCCGGAATTAAAGGACCTCACATATGAAGAACGACTGAAGGAAATGGGACTGCCAACCTTACAAGATAGAAGAGAA
The DNA here is from genome assembly GCF_017591435.1 of Portunus trituberculatus. Classification (NCBI taxonomy): domain Eukaryota; kingdom Metazoa; phylum Arthropoda; class Malacostraca; order Decapoda; family Portunidae; genus Portunus; species Portunus trituberculatus. The sequence goes on from NC_059300.1 coordinate 18,501,543, forward strand.
CGTGGGGACTGGGGACCTAATAACAATGTATAAGATAGTAAGTGATATTGAAAAAATAGACAAAGACGACCTGGTGCTGTTGGCGGAAGAAGATGGAAGGACAAGAGGACATGAAAAGATCAGGATGAATTTAAAAATGGTGACTCCAAATCCAGCCTCGGAGTCTCCTTCTGGGAGACCAGGAATGTCCCCAGATCAGACTGCTCTCTTGTTGACGATCCTAAATGTCTTGACACCTACCTCATCTTTTTCTTCATTAACTTCTGCAACATTCACGATCTTAGATCTAATTTTCAATCTGTAGAACATCACCTCTCCTCTACTAAACCTCATCTTTTCCTCACTGAAACACAGCTGTCTGAGGCAACTGACAGTAGTCCCTCCTCTGTTTCCTCCTACTTTCTATTCTCATTTTCGTTCCAAAGCTGGATGTTGCATCTATGTACGTAATGACTTGACTTACTCATGCTCACGGTCTTGAATCTTGCAAGTTTTCCACCATCTGGCTTAGATTCAACAGTCACTCTCTAACTAAACTTATCTCCATCCTTGGAGATTTCAATGTTCACAAGCTTTGGCTTTCCTCTCCCTTCTCTAACCATCCTGGTAAACTAGCCTTCAACTTTGCTATCCTCCATGACCTAGAGCAACTTGGTGCAACACCCTACTCGTATTCCTGACCATCTTGGAGATCACCCAACATTCTTGATCTACTCCTCACCTCTAATCCTTCAGCTTATGCTGTTTACCTTTTCTTCTCCATTGGAGTCCTTCGATCACAATCTTATTTCTGTATCTTGTCCTATTTTTCCAATCCCTCCTTAGGATCCCCCAAAGCGAAGGTGCCTCTGGCGTTTTACCTCTGCCAGATGGGGAAGGAACTGGGGAGGTATTATGCTGATTTTCCCTGGAATGATTACTGTTTCCATGTCAGAGACCCATCTCTGTGTGCTGAACTCATAATGGAGGTGACAGTGTCTGGCATGAAGGTGTACATTCGTCATTCTCTTTCTCAACCTAAACCTTCTAAACTTTGGTTTAACACAGCCTGTTCTCATGCTATACATGATAGAAAGGTTGCCCACAAAAGGTACTTGAGCCTTTCATCTCCTGAATCTTATGCACTTTATATTTCTGCCTGGAATCATGCTAAGTCTGTTCAACTTGCCAAACACTCCTTCATAAATAGAAAATGTCAAAAAATCTTTCAAACTCAAATCCTACTCGTGACTTTTGGCATTGGGCAAAAACATCTCCAATAACTTTACTTCTTCATCTTTCCCTCCTTTATTTCATCCTGATGGTACCACTGCCATCTCGTCTGTTTCTAAAGCTGAACTCTTCTCTCAAATCTTTGCTAAAAACTCCACCTTGGATGATTCTGGGCTTGTCCCTCCCTCTCCTCCTCCCTCTGACTATTTCATGTCTTCAATCAAAATGCTTCATAATGATGTTTTCCATGCCCTCTCTGGCCTAAACCCTCAGAAGGCTTATGGACCTGATGGGGGTTCCTACTATTAATGTCAAACACTGCTTCTGTGCTTCCACCTTGCCTGACCAAACTCTTTCAACTATGCCTATTGACTATTCTAATCCCTCAAACTACCATCCTATATATAGCTTTAATCTCTTGCTTGTCTAAAGTTTTTTAATCTATCCTGAATAGGAAGGTTCTTAAACATGTCACTTCATAATCTTCTATCTGATTGCCAATATGGCTTCTGTCAAGGTTGCTCTACTGGTGATCTTCTGGTGTTCCTTACTGAGTCTTGGTCATCCTCTTTTAGAGATTTTGGTGAAACTTTTGCTGTTGCATTAGACATATCAAAAGCTTTTGATAAGAGTCTGGCACAAGCTTCGATTTGAAAACTGCCCTCCTATGGTTTTATCCTTCTTTATGCAACTTTATCTGAAGTTTCCTTTCCAACTGTTTTGTTGGAGCTGTGGTAGACGGCCACTGCTCTTCTCCTAAATCTATTAACATGTTACTTGCGGCTGGCACCGCGGCGAACTCTCCCTCACTGCGATTGAAATAAATCGGTCACGTCAGTGTGGCTCTTGCCAGCAAAGTGAAAGGAGGTGAGTGAAGTCTGAAACACACGAATGCACTGGCAACCTCAAATTGTTTGCCCACTAGTGGGTCGCATCACATCGCATACCGTGAAAAATCTGTGATATTACTGCGATGCGACCCACCGGTGGACAAACAATTTTTTTCGATTTTCACAGCATCTCTATACATATTACAATATACTTTCCATTACTAACAATTTGTTTAAATATCTTTGTCTGTTTGCAGACTTAAAAAATGCACCCTAAACAATTTTACGGTGGACCTAGTTCAACAGAAGAAAGGGAAGATAGCATTTCCTATCAGAAGCTGAAGGATCAAAGAGAGAATCTCGAAAGAGATGTGTAGGGTGTTATGAAATAATATCCACAAACGAAGGAAGTAAAGTAACATCTAAAAGAGCAAAAAAAGTATCTACTTTCTGCAGCTCGTGTGATGGCAAGCCTTACTTATGTCTGTCATGCTTTGAAACAAAACATTCAAAGTAAATAATGGAAACATGTTGCAGGTATATTTTCAGTAAATTTCTTTCTTGTTTCATTACTTGTGTTTATAAGATATGAAGTTTTTGAGGATCACCAATGGGTTCCTTTTGCTAAAGTTTGTCCAATTGATAGGAACATTATGAAAAGATCAATAATGAAAATTACTAAAGCTTGTCAAGAAAAGTCCAATCTGTTTCAATTATTTGTCATAGAAATGTTTTATGTTCTGAAGGGTTTTATTACATTTATTAGAAAAAAAATATGAAAACAGGATGATTTTTCATTTAACAAAAAATTTATGCTCTACTGAAGGAAAAAATGCATTATATTTCATGGATTAGGAAAATAGTATGATAAAAACACTATTTTTTCATTTTTTTTTTTTTTTTTTATAATTCTAAAAATGAAAGAAACTTCATATTACTTATCAATAAGTGTTTACTGTGGCCTCCTATGCATAGTTTATTGCAATTTTATTATATAATCCAATTTCTGTTAATAGTAAGATAGAAACGTGACATTGGATATTGGCCAAACGCTGGCGACACAGCGGTAGGTCGTGTGGGTCGTATCACAAGTAACGTGGTAATAGTGGTGTTCCTGAGGGTTCTGTCCTGTCACCCATTCTCTTTCTGTTCATTAATGACCTTAATCAAACTTCTTGCCCTATCCACACCTACGCTGATGATACCACCCCACATCTTTCCACGTCCTTTCAGAGATGACCAATCCTTCAGGAAGTCAACAGATTACACAGGGATGCCACAGAATGCCTTACTTCTGATCTCTCCAAGATATCTGATTGGGGCAGAGAACACTTAGTAGTTTTCAATGCCTCATAAACTCAATTCCTCTATCTATCAGCTTGACACAACCTTCCAGACAACTGTCCCCTCTTCGTCATTGACACTCAGCTGTCTCCCTCTTCCACACTGAAGGTCGGCAGTCACAGGCAGTCTTGCTGGGCAACTTGGAAGGTAGATATGTACCTTTTTGCAGCTAATCGTCTTGATTTTCCACACTTTCCCTGCACTTTAGAACATTGGAAGTCATGGGTCGTCAATCAAAGATGAAGACCAACCAGAGACAAAGGATGAAGAAGCTAAATGAGAGAAGGGGAAGAAGAGGGCAAAGATCTCGGTCGCTTGACACGGCGACATCTGCCACCACTCACTCAGCTTCACCATCACAAGCAATAACTGAGTCACAAGAAACAACAAGAATGGATACACGTTTTCATCTTTTGAAAAGCAAAATTCCTTCTTGTGAAGCTGAGGAAAAATCATAATTTCTTAGTCATAATTTGAAAGTCTGGTTTCAGGAACAAGTACCAAGACAATGGAGGCAACAAACAACAGCTTTGATGCCTCCATCACTGTTACGTGTTCCACATGTGGTGACAGTGACACGTAACACGTCACTTGGTAGATGATGCTGAGAAAGAGAGAGACCTCACTGAGCTGAGCTGCAAGCTTGTATATCAGGTAATAAATGACCTTGGCTGTGCAGGATTGAACAGAATTACCCAAGGACTAAGCATATAGCCTACAAAAATGTGAATTGCACTGCTTTACAGAAAACAGCTCGTATCTCAAAACTAAAGTTACTGATATCTCTAGTTCAATATCACTTAATTTTTAAGTAATTTCAAATATAAAGGTATCAACCTACTACTTTGTAGCTTTATTTTTTTCCATCATAAAACATTTGGATTATAGTAATTCATATATGAAGAAAAAAAATAGTACTGATAACAAAAATTACCTTATTTTTTCTTTTAAAAATTTTCCAGACATACCTATATATATATATATATATATATATATATATATATATATATATATATATATATATATATATATATATATTTTTTTTTTTTTTTTTTTTTTCCAAAATGTTATGAGAAAAAAAATTTTTTTTTGTTTCCATTGATATGGAAACAAACATTTTTTTTCATCATGAGACAGTTTGGAAAAAAAAATACAGGTATGTCTCTGGAAAATTTTTAAAAGAAGAAATAAAGTAATTTTTGTTATCAGTACTATTTAAATATTTTTTTCATATATGAATTACTATAATTCAAATGTTTTACAATGGAAAAAAAAAAAAAAAAAAAGCAACATAGGAGGTTGAAAAACATTCAAGAAATAGCAAAGAATGCAGATGCTACTTAATATTTTCAGTGCGTATTGTATTTTTTCCCCTGAAACTATTTATCGTATTTCGTAAAACTTGGGATTCTTGTAATTTAGGTATTAATATATATAAACACCAATTTTCATGAGAATCTGGCAAAAAAAAAAAAAAAATAAATAAAAAAAATAATAATAATAAAAAACGTAATTTAAAATAAATTACGTCTGAAGGAACCCCTGTGCAAAAACAAAATTATATACCACATATTTCTCATCTTATTTTCATCGTATTTCACACGACAAATATCATAATCTAAATTTCTGAATAACTGGTTTAAGGAAAAATAATATATTATAATATTACAATAACCACTATATATTGTGTATGCTTAGTTATATTACGTATATGAAATTTAATAAGTCAAACGTGCATTAGCTTATCTCACTTGTTCTTGCGGAACCCTTAGAGACCTTTTGCGGAACCTTAGGGTTCTGGAAAACCCTACCATAGATCCTCTAAGATTGTTGGGAATGAGAGGTAGGTAAAAGTTGGAGTTTAAAAAACAATCATAACTCAAAAAATATTTGTCTGCATTGAAAATGACATATATCATCAATCATTTCACTAGATTTCTCATAAGAAAAGCATGCCACACACTGTATTCCATAATTGGATGAAACTGTGAATTGATCATGTTTTCTGCTTGGATAATGTGTTGTTAGATTGCTTTCAACATTATATGCTTAACCTCTTCATTATGGGCAACAAAATGGCTCCTAGCGCTATATCTGTAGCGCCATATCCGGGTTGGGTGGGGGTGGGGAGATACCTGGCATTCTCTCTCTCTCTCTCTCTCTCTCTCTCTCTCTCTCTCTCTCTCTCTCTCTCTCTCTCTCTCTCTCCACTACAGTAATAATAATGGTAAGTGATTTTTTTATAATAGGTATGTACAATTAGAAATACACCTACACAAATTTTAGAGGTGCATGCAGGCTTGCTGCCCTACACCAGCAACATCATTGGAGGAGCCTGTACTCCACTCACTCCTGAGACCATTCCAAGGAGTGAGGCTGCATATAGTATATAGGCTTGCTCTCCTGATACCAGCAAACTCTGCAGAGAAGTGCACCCCAATCATTCCTGAAACCACAGGTAGCTGAAAACCAGAAAGCAAAGAACTACTAGGCTAAGGTAGCCTTCACTGAAGCTTCACAACAAACCTAAGATCAAGAAGAATCAGAGGATGAACAGTGTCCCTGTGATGTTTCTCCTCAGTTACCATCTAACAATTTAGACTGCTGCTTCTCCTTAGAGCCAAAGTACTTCTTGAGATAAACAATATAAATCTTGAACTGGGAACAGATATTTAGCTGGACCCCCCCAGCAAATGCAGCTCTAAATCCTTGAGATAGTTTAATACTTACATCACAAACCCACCTCAATCTGACCTCATTTGTTGAAATGTATGTCTTTAGTGTGTTTATTCAACTTTTTTCTTCTAATACAAGTAAAACCATTTACCAATAATTAGAATTTGACAAACTCAGCAAAATCATTTAATTCTGTCAGTGCTCCCCCCTAGCTTTGCTGTAAATTAATTTATTTTGATACAGCTTAAAATAGTCACTTGTAAGGAACCTGACTGAATTTTAAAATTGATTTGTCAGTTATGTTGTCAGATTTTGAGTTTTGCTTTATTAATGAAAATAAATACAATGCTAATATTATTTTCTTTCATATTCTAGGAAGTGGAAGACTGTGTTGTTGTAAATCCAGAGCATCTAGCAAAAGGTCTTATTGGAGGGACCTATGCAAGAATAGAATTACATCCTCCTTCCAGTGATAAAAGAATGGCAAACTCCATCAATGTAAACGTCATAAAAGTTTGACTTTTTTTCTACACAAAATGATATATATGTAAAGGTACTATCTGCACAAGTACCTTTTTAACATTAGTAGCAGTTTACTTTTATTTGCAGTTTTTTTTTCTTCCACATTATTATTTGCTGGTATACTTAGTGTTAAGTTTTTTACTTGTCTACATTTATTTCTATTACATGCAGCACTAAGCAAGAAAGGTTAATTAATACAAGACCTACAGTATTACATTTATAGAAAACCTACATATATATGTTATGTACATTTATATACACCAGCACATACTTTAATTTGCAGGTTTTGAAATACATAATTTCATTAAATGATCTTTTAACCAAGGTAGACTTCCATATATTTTATACACAGTGTAAAGATTTTTTTGTTATCCTTTTTAGAATAAAGATTCTAATTTCTCAAGGCTGCTTACTGGAAACTTCTAATACCTGGCTGGACTAATAATGTAAGCCTGGGGGACTGATTTGTATTAGGATTAACCATTAAAATGCAGCTGAGCATCAAACTGCCCAAATCTTTAACTTATAAACCAAATGGTATCAGACCAGACTTTTAAAGACATGGTTTCACTTCTTATCAAGTTTCAAAATTTATCCAATGACTAAGGATGACCTGCATCAAAATATAAATTGCCTTTCAAATAACTATAGTGGTCATGATGAGTAATTTGTGAGTGCAAGTTCTAAATTTCATTTATCAAATATGCATTGACCAATATGTAGCAACTGTGTGAAACCCTCAAGAGCCAGTCTTGTGGCATTAAACTTTGCAGCAAAGCTGTCATACAGTGCTCCAGAAACATGCTCTTCAAGTTTAGCTTCAGGCACTTTGCATTCCTCACCATCATCTCTTGGCCTAGCATATCTGTCTAAAATATCCTCTAAGCTATCATATTCCTCAATATCAAAACTTTCTAACTTTCCCTCAAGACTGTCTATTTCTTCTTCCAAGCTATGAGGTGTCTTCTCCAAACTGTCTACATCCTCATCACTACTGTTTCCACAAGCCTCCAAGCTGTCCTCTGTACACTGGCCCAAGGATTCAGCCTCACTCTCGCTTTCCTTACTACAGGACACCTCAAGACTTGATTTGCACTTACCTGACTTTTGATCATTCCCCTTTTGTTGGGAGGGAAAAGTTGGGAGATGATCTGAAAGCTGAAACTCTACAGGTTTCCACCAACCATTGTGTTTGTATCGGAGAACCTCCTGTGTCACCAAGCCACACACACAATGTTGTGGAGGATTGGCTGGCAAGGCAGTGCTGGATACATCTCCATTTTTCAGCAAATGTGATGGAGTGTGCCATAGGTGATGAAACACTGTGTCCACTGACCAATCAAATCTATTTGAAGATCCTCCACTAAGGTACAGAGCCAATTCCATCAAGGTACGGACAAAAATATTTCCAACCTGCAAGATCATTAGATGGTTATCTGAGTATAAGTTCAAACATTAAGATTGATAAGCAAGATTTGATAAAATTCAAAAGGCCATAGATTGGGATAACTTGTATCTAAGGAAATGTTCTTTTAATCTAATCCCATAGCTGAGAAGGCTAGGATTTAACCTCAGCCAGGCATAGATATCTCAATCTTTCATTATACCCTTGTATTTACTTGCTACAAAATAGTACAGGACATAAGGCAAGGAGTTGTCATAAAAGTAAAGAGGGGATCATGTATACTACTTCTATGTAGAGGTTGATACATCTATACTATATACATGGATTCAAGGTACTGAATTCAGAGAGAGAGAGAGAGAGAGAGAGAGAGAGAGAGAGAGAGAGAGAGAGAGAGAGAGAGAGAGAGAGAGAGAGAGAGAGAGAGAACCATATTATAGTGTAACAAGAGAGATGCATCAATATTCAAGGATTTCAATCTTGTCTGGAAAGTGAGTGAGTGAGTGTGAGAGAGTGTGTGTGTGTGTGTGTGTGTGTGTGTGTGTGTGTGTGTGTGTGTGTGTGTTTTTTTGTTTGTAATTCACCACAATTGCCTACTGGTCACCCAGCCAGTCTTCCCCATTACGGAGCGAGCTCAGAGCTCATAGACTGATCTTCGGGTAGGACTGACACCACAACACACTCCACACACCAGGAAAGCGAGGCCACAACCACTTGAGTTACATCCCGTACCTATTTACTGCTAGGTGAACAGAGGCCACACATTAAGAGGCTTGCCCAGTTGCCTCGCCGCGCCGGGACTTGAACCCGGCCCTCTCGATTGTGAGTTGAGCGTGCTAACCACTACACTATGAGGTGTGTGTGTTTTGTGTATTTACCTAGTTGTAATTACCTAGTTGTAGTTTTACAGGGCCTGGGCTTTATGCTCGTGTGGCTCCGTCTCCATATCTACACTTATGCAATTTTTCTTTAAAACTATGCACACTCCTTGTTGACACCACTTCCTCACTCAAACTGTTCCAAGTCTCAACACATCTTTGCGGGAAACTAAATTTTTTAACATCTCTCAGACATCTTCCCTTCCTCAGTTTCTTACTATGCTATCTTGTGGTTCTAATGTCATATTCTTCTCTCAGGATTAGTTTCTCATTATCCACTTGATCCATTCCATTAATCAATTTATAAACTTGTATCAGATCCCCTCTCTCTCTTCTGTGTTCCAGGGTTGATAGATCCATTGCTTATAGTCTCTCCTCATATGTCATCCCTTTAAATTCTGGAACCATTCTTGTAGCCATTTTTTGTAGTCTCTCCAATTTCCTTATGTGTTTCTTTTTATGGGGGGTCCACACAACTACTGCATATTCCAATCTAGGTCTTATTTTAGTACTTATCAATTTCTTCATCATTTCTTTGTCCATGTAGTGAAATGCTACTCCAATATTCCTTAGCAAATTATGTGTGTGTCTGTGTATTTACCTAGTTGTAGTTTTACAGGGCCTGGGCTTTATGCTCGTGTGGCCCCGTCTCCATATCTACACTTATCCAATCTTACTTTAAAAGTATGCACACTCGTTGCAGACACTACTTCTTCATTTAAACTGTGTGTGTGTGTGTGTGTGTGTGTGTGTGTGTGTGTGTGTGTGTGTGTGTGTTTACCGAGTTGTATTGTACAGGATTCAAGTGGGGCTCATAGTGTCCTGTCTCCATTCATCCAATTTTTCTTTAAAGTTATGCACATTATGTGCTGTAACAACTTCATTATTCAGTGTATTCCACTACTCCACCATTCTGTGTGGAAAACTATTTTCCAATATCCTTCACACACTGCCTTATCCTGATCTTCTTTACATGTCCTCTTGTCCTTCCATCTTCTTCTGTCACCAGCACCAGGTCTTCCTTGTTATCTTTTCAATGCCATTGACTATCTTGTATGTTATTATATTAGGTCCCCTCATTCTCTTCTATCTTGTAAGGTTGGTAGTCCCACTTCCTTCAGTTGTTCTTCATATGTTAGGTCCTTAAGTTGCAGCACAATCTTTGTAGCAATCTTCTGTATCTTTCCTAATCTTCTTATATCCTTTTTAGCGCTCAGAGACCACACCACTGCTGCATATTCCAGCCTTGGACGTATCATGCTTGTGATGATTTTTTTCATATCTTTATCCATGTAATGAAATGCCACTCTTATGTTACTGAACATATTTTATGATATAACAAATACAGGCAACCCTCGCTAAACGAATGGGTTACGTTCCTAAAAAAACGTTCGTTGTGTGAATTTTCGTTAAGCGAACCAATTATAACAAGTTTGACCCCTGACTTGAACTTCCATTAAGAGTAAACAAAGCGAGAGTGCATCATAGTACAATAAGTTTTAATGAAAGTAAAAATTATGAAGTTAAACATTTAAGCAGTTTAGTTTAAGACTAAGTCATTATAATGTACACTAATGTATGTATGTAAGTAACTTTATAATGTTGATGATCTTAAATTTATGAAAGGAGGGAGAATGGAGCGGGAAAGACGCTAGCCGGCAACCTGTGGAATGTAAACAAAAGGTGCATCATAGTACCGCATACAAAACTTATGTACTACATTTCCACAAGGCTTTCCATTTTATCCATTGCATAGTCACAAGTTTGGGTGGTTCTTTTAGCTTGCAAGGAAGATACGGTCTCACCAGCCTTCTTAATAGAGTCTGCTGACTTGAAAATAGTAAAGACAGTAGATGGAGTCAAGCCATGGTGGCGAGCAATGCTATTAGTTTTCTCGCCTCTCTCATGTCTGTGGATAATATCCAGCTTCACTTCGAGAGTAAGAGACTTCCTGGTCTTCTTAGCAACACTAGGCGACATTGCAGGGCGTTTTAATGGCATGTTGAGTGAGGGAAGACGAGCTGTTGCTTCACACTGTTATTGTTTTGAACTAAGACCGGGGGAAGGGTAGGGGAGTGAGTGGTGCGTGTTTTGCCCACGAGAGGCGCTGGTGTATTCAAAAGCTTGTCGGCTTGCGTGATACAGCGGGGCTTTCAAACTTGGAAAAAATTACCTGGACAAAATTTCATTAAAGCAAATTTGGTGTTCGTTATACGAGCAGATGGTAGTAAAATGAAACGTTCGTTGTAGCGAAATTTCGTTGTGAACATTAGTTAATTAATTGGGGGTTGCCTGTACTTGTATTACAGTGACTTTTGTGAGTTTTTGTAATCTTGACATCATTTTCTTTATTTCTTGTATCTCCTCCTTTAATCCCTGATTGCACTGACCTTCTCATAATCTACTGATCTCAACTGCAGCTCTGCATTTTCTGCAGTCAATTTTTCCTGTTTGTCCATTAGACTTGACATCACTTCCTTCATGTACATTAATTCCCTTTTACATTGACCAACCTCTTCATACTACCTTTTTCCTCTATAAATCCAGAAAAATCCTTGTCCATAATATCCTTAATCAGTCTCTTTAATCCAACAGGTGTTTCAATGTACCGCTGGTTTTCACACGAAGGCTTTGATTCTGTCATATGTCTGGCAGCACTACTCACTTCCATCTCTCTCTCTCCTTTTTTTCCATCTATAAGATCCAAAACTTATTTAATATGGAGACAGGAGAACCTATGGCCCCCTCCCCCCCTGTACATACGTCTAGGTCAGGCTCCAACTCCTGTTGTAGCTTTTCCCTGCGAGCTGCTCAGAGACGTCTTGTCAGCATGGTGTCTATCCTTCTCTTTTGGAACAATAGTTTTACTCTAAAAAAGAATTCACCTTAAAGATGTGATAAGGAGAAGCACCAGCAAGTTGAGTGAGGAGCTGAGCATTGGTGGTGATGAGATGAGTAACAGTGGTCGCAGCCCAGGCCTCTAGGCAGCCTCCGCCACACACTATCCGCCGATCCACCACAGCCATCCGTAAAGCAGCCAAGCAGCTCTTGGTAGTTTCCTGTAAAATATTTGTTTTACTACTCTCATATACTGATGATTTAACTGAAGATTAAACATATTTATATACTAGCTAATGGAAAGTTAAAAGATGGAGGCAATGAACTTTCCATAATGTATTATGGAAGAAATGGAATATATTTACTACAGGACCCATTGATATACAAAAAGCATGATAATTTTAACAATTACAGTAAGTATAATCATTGATGTATGTATGGAGTAGGAGGAGAAATACTAAGCAAAGTCAAACACTAACAGATCTTTTTGTCCCTTCAAGGCTGCTTGGTAACTACTAAAAAGCAACAGGAAAGAGAGACAAGACAGCACAGGTGGAGGTTCCTATCCATCCACCACTCCCTTCAGCTTTTGCTGCTATGAAAAATTGATGGGAAAAGTGTCATGTGGTATGGAAAAACTGGTAAGTAATTTTCACAAGACAGGATGAAGGGAAATTCTGCAACTGACCTTACAATGAACTCTACTCTACATGTCTACCTGGGAAGAAAAATAAATAAAAAATAATATCTTTAGGAGTTATGAGTTGTGTACAATTATTTGAACAAGAAAATAGATTGTTGGAGGTTAACTTAAATATTTGCCTATTTTACTTATGAATGATTTAAAAGAATAGCTGTTTACAATTTCCGAGGGAGGATTATTCCAGGTACTAACTATGCAAGTAAAGAAAACTGCTTTTCCTCAAGGGATCTGAAAAGGTTGGCAGTAATTTTGAAACCATTATTCCTTATTATGTTAGAATATCCATGATGAAATATTTATTCATGTCAAGGTTGCTATACCCTATCAAAATTTTGAAAACTTCAATTAGATCTCTTATCCTTCCCTTTGTTAAGCTAAATAGATTTTGTTCTCTCAATCTTGGAATCATTTTAGTTACTCTACACTGTACCTTTTCTAGTTTTTCAATGTCTTTTTTTGTAATGTGATAACTAGAACTACACACAGTATTTGGGCTGAGGATGCACCAATGAGTTAGATAAAGCAACTATTACTTTTTTGGGGAGGGAGGAAGGTAAAAAAGGAAATTTACTGCATATTTTGGCAGATAAGACAACTTTCAAATAGATGACTCCCAAATTTAATTCTGAATTTAATGGTTTTAGCTGATACTGGTGATATAATATGACACCCAAACTACCATACCATTTATGGTAAAGTTTGGGTCTGAGAGTACTAAACAACTCTGAGATGATATACCAGTATAGTGAATGGAATACATACCTTAGAAGGTATTATCAACAAGATACCATCTTCAAGTTCAAAACCTAACCTAAAATAGAATTCCCATCAGGGATTTTATACATTTTCATGAAAAAGGATGAATGGATAATGATGGTGTAAAATTAAATGTATGATCAGTTTTCCTAAGCATAAACAAATGCTTGCCTAGTATTAGTAGTAGGATGGTATCAACATAGGAATGGTTAAGGAAAGAAGTTTGGTTTGAAAGATCATTAATCAATAATAAGAGGGCAATCAATGGGTGACAGGACAGAACCATGAACATCAACCACTATTAATAGATTTTTGAGAAGAATAGTGGCCATCTAGGCATCTACCACAGCAGCAATAGAATAGTCAGAAAGGAAACTTTAAATAAAGTTGCAGAGGGAAGGATAGAAGCTATAAGAGTTTTTGAGATCAAAGCTTTGTGCCAGACTTATCAAAAGCTTTTGATATGTTTAAGGCAACAACAAAAATTTCACCAAAATCTCTAAAAGAGGATGACCAAGACTCAGTAAAAAAAGCCAGAAGATCACCAGTAGACCAACCTTGATGGAAGCCATACTGACAATCAGATAGAATCTTTTTTAAAGTAAAGGGAAAATTGGGCAACAAAAAAAACAAACAATAAAAAAAAGCTCCACTTAGTTGCTCATCCCCTTACAGGTCCAAGAGAGTTAGCCAAAAGAAAGAAATACATGTCTTGAAACCTCCCTCTTAAATTAAGTCATGTCATAGGCAGTTGGAAATACAGAAACAGGTAGGGAATTCCAGAGTTTACTAGAGAAAGGTATGAACGATTGAAAGTATTGGTTAAATCTTGCATTAGAGTTGGACAGAGTAGGGATGAGAGGTAGAAGAAAGTCTTGTGCAGTGAGGCCACAGGAGGAGAGGCATACAGTTAGCAAGATCAATAGAGCAGTTAGCCTGAAAACAGTGGTAGAAGATAGCAAGAGATGCAACATTCTGGCAGTGAAAAGGAGGCTGAAGACAGTCAGTTAAAAGGGAGGAGTTGAAAAGATGACAAGCTTTTGATTTCATCCTATCTAATAAAACTGGAAGTGGAAAGCCTCCATACACATAAAGAGTACTCCATGCATGGGTGGATAAGGCCCTTGTACATAGTTAGCGGTTGGAAGGTGAGAAAAACTGGTGGAGACACTTCAGAATGCCTAACTTCATAGAAGCTGCTTTAGCATGAGATGAGATGTGAAACTTCAAGTTTAGATTATAAGTACAGAAAAGACCAAGGATATTTAATGTAAAAGAGGGGAACAGTTGAATGTCATCAAAGAAGAGGGTAAGAGAGTAAGGTTATGTCTAGTTTTATTGATTCCATGCATGTAAGTTACCTACACTGGCTGTCTACCCACTAAACTCCACTGGTTTTATACACACATCATATTCTCAGATTATGGCCTGCTGTACTTACTACATGGCTCCCCAGAGAACCATGGCCCACAGTTTGGGAACTACTACTCTAGGTCATGGAGGATAGCAAAGTTGAAGGCTAGTTCATCAGGATGTTCAGTGAAGGGAGAGGAAAGCCAAAGCTGGTGGTGAACATTGAAATCACCAAGGATGAGTTAAATAGTTAGACTTTCTTATAGTCCTAGGAGTTGGGAAAGAGGTAAACAGTACAGATAAATTTAGTTAGAGAGTGACTTTTGAGCTGAAGCCAGATGGTTAAAAACTCAGAAGATTCAAGAGCAAGTCAAGTCATTGTGCACATAAGATTCAACATCCATTTTTGGAACAAAAATGACGATAGAGAAAGTCGAAGGGAACAGAAAAAGGACTACTGTCAGTTGCCTCAGCTACCTGTGTTTCGGTGAGATAAAGAAAACGAGGTTTAGCAGAGATGTGGTGTTCTACATATTGAAAATTAGATAAGATTGCGAATGTTGCAGAAGTTAATGAAGAAAAAAGTTGAGGAAGGTTTCAAGACATTTATGGTCCCCTCCCTAGAAGGAGACTCCAAGGGTAGTATTGAAGCTGCCATTTTTTATTTCAAGAGAAAGGTGTGTGTGCATAGTAAGTGCACATAGTTTTGTGTGAAGAGGGAGAGTGATCTTTAGAGGATAGGCTGTGACTGCCTGCTTGAACTGTGAAACACAAAGTTCACAATTAGCTTAAGCTAAGGTAAGCTCACAGCACCCCATGAACTGGTTCAGACCAGAACTAGAGCTATTAGACATAGCTGGGAGTAAATTATCATTTCGGCAGGTGTCTACTACCTCCTTTCTGCACATTATTATTCCTCTATAACCAGAAGGGAATGATTTAATAGTTTGCTGTGTGTAAAAAAAACACATGTTTTTTGCAGTTCTTACAATCACACCTACTCATCAATAAATGTCAGAGAAAAAACTTCCTTTCATTGACCCTACAATGTTGGCTATGATCACTACAAAGAAATTACCAGTGTCATTAGAAACATGCTGGAGCAGCTACACCTAACCTAACCTCTTCCCTTGCTACCATGATTCCCAGTTAGTGAGTGAGTCAGTTGAGGAGGAAAGAAAGTGTACGAGAAAAAGGAAGAAGGATGTGTCAAGGACAAGTAGTCAAAATGCATAGATATGAATACTAAGGTGTGACATAGAGGAACGAAGGTACACAAACATATTAATACAGTGGAGACTAAATACTTGAACGTCTAAATACTCAAACTTTTCAATACTCGAACGCAAGTTTGATTTAACACTCGAAAAAATATCTGATAGTCAAACGTCCACACACCTGGTTGTAAACAAAGGCTCCCTGGTGTCCCCTTTCTCCCTCCACCAGTTGTGACTTGTGCTGCTGTGGTCACCAGAAAAACATTCTCCTGCATTCTATCTGTAGTTTTTCATTTATAAACTTATATTAACACCAAAGGCTTATTAGTGGTGAAAATATCTGGTAATCAAACGGCAGCACATTCTGTCGTATACAAAAGCTCTGTCATCTCCATTCTTGCAGCTGCCACTGTACCATTGATACCGTATTACTGGTAATACAGTGGTACCTCGACATACGATTTTAATTGGTTCCGTGACGATCATTGTATATAAAAAAAATTGTATATCAAATAAATTTTTCCCATAGATATTAATGGAAATAGAATTACAGTAATACTCCGCTTAACGAACGTTCGTTTAACGAATTTCCGGTTTAACGTACTATATAAAGTTAGACCAAAAAGTCCGCATAACGTACAATCACATCCGTTTTAGCAAATTTTCTGGGTTTGAATTTGCCAGGTGAGGGACTGAATGCAGCAGCTTCACTGTGATTGTCTGGCTCCCCGCCTCTGTTTCTAGCGCTCCTGGAGCTGGATCCAAGGTTCTTTAACAACGTCAGAGCAACCTCCTGCCGCAAAATGGCTTTCATGAACGCTTGGAGGGACGGTGACAAGGTTGTTATCAGGTTGCTCTGAGGTTGCTGGGAACACCACCTCTCAAGGTGGTGTTACTGTGTTATATATGCATTTATGCTCACAAAACATTTCTATTAGCTTTTTACAAACCTTGCCCCCAAGAAAGGATTGTTTTGTAATGCATAAAGTGAAATCTTACATGAAATACCAAAAAAATAAAGCAGAGATAAGATCGGCCACAAACGAAGCGGAGACTCATGGCAACTCGGCTGCTTCTTCTTCTTATGACCTTTTTAGCTTGCGTGTTGCTTTCACCTCGATATTTATGTTTCCACTCCTCTATTGTCTGCTATAATGGATATCATATCTTAGTATTCATATACGCTCATGCCATGAGGATAACCTCGACTCCGTGGCACTGAATGATAGTGAATTATTAATGAAATACCGCGGTATTTCATTAGTAATTCACTATCACTCACTGCCACGGAGTCAAGGTTATCCTCATGGCATGAGCGTATATGAATACTAAGATATGATATCCATTATAGCAGGCAATAGAGGAGTGGAAACATAAATATCGAGGTGAAAGCAACACGCAAGCTAAAAGGGTCATAAGAAGAAGAAGCAGCTGAGTCGCCATGAGTCTCCGCTGCTTGTCGATCTCTCTGCTTTATTTTTGGTATTCCATGTAAGATTTCACTTTATGCATTACAAACAATCCTTTCTTGGGGCAAGGTTTGTAAAAAGCTAGTGGAAAAAAATATAATTTTTTTTTTTTAACCCATGTAGTATGTTGGGAACCAGCCCAGAACGCATCCTCCCTATTTCCATTATTTCCTATGGGAAAATTACGTCCGCTTAACGAATTTCCACTCTACGAACAGCTTTGACATCCCCTATCCTATCCTGTTTGAAAACTTTTGAATGAGAGTGGTATCAGAACAGGAGAGAGAGAGAGAGAGAGAGAGAGAGAGAGAGAGAGAGAGAGAGAGAGAGAGAGAGAGAGAGAGAGAGAGAGAGAGAGGATAAAAGGGGACGGTTTTCTCTCGCTCTAGCCAAGGCCGCATAACCCGATCGGACACAAGGCCACGTACACCAATGAGACTACCTCATTCAACCTGTGATATTTTGGTAACCATGACATCTTGAGACTTCTGGTTTTTTGCATTGCAAAGAGAAAATGTTGCTTGTGGGCAGAACACCCTCTGTACTCACTCTTTTATTGAATTTCTAAGTGTAATCAGTATGTGAATACAGGCTATTTTGTATGTTTCTTCCGAAACTTTTACTTTTAGGACCCATGATCTTGAGTTCACAAAACTTAAGAAAAAATACACACTGCCAAGGAGCACAGACACATACATGCACAAAGGATGAACAACGATACACAATGCGGGCTGAATGTTTGGGTAGATAAGGGTAGCCGAGCGATCACTGCGCCACCTACTGATGGCTATTCGTATCTTTAAAATATTGTCATATTTCAAGGTGTAAATTATATGAAATTTTTTGTCGTATATCAAAAAAATTGTATGTTGGGGCGATCGTATCTCGAGGTATTACTGTACTAGTATACCGGATGCCGGTGCACACCTGCCATGTCTTTGGAAAAACAACATTCTCCTGCATTGTCAGTAGTTTTTCATTTAGAAACTTATTAATGATGAAAATAAGGAATTTAGTGAGAGTGCAAGTGTCAGTGAGACAGCCATTCACTAGTAGATTCACAGGAATCACGCGAGAAGAAAAGCTACAATAATGTTTTCGTGGATAGAGATTCATCCTCTGGCTACCTCCCTCCTCCCCTCTTCTTCTTCTAAGTTATCCATCACCAACCTTCACTTATGATATATACAAATCAAAATTTTTACAAACTTGGGGTTTTCCTAAGATTAGAACGAATTACCAGATTTATAGGTATCATTTGGTGAACTTTTTAATACTCAAACAGCTATTTGGAACGAATTAAGTCAGCTATTTGGAACGAATTAAGTTCGAGCATTGAGTCTCCACTGTATATGGATGTGTAATCTTTATAGTCAATATTTTCATCATGGGATAAATTTCAGATGAATGGACTATAAATATAAAAACTATAAAACTAAATATCTATTCCTGTGATGGGAACAACATCAAATAGCAATACCTTTAGCGTTGGTAGAATACTCGGACTGGAGATTGTGGGTAACAAGAGAGTTGACACACATCCCTCACTGTTGTTCAACAGAATGTAGTTCTTGTTATTTAAGACCACATTCTGTGTTGAGGTCAGTATTCCCAGAACAGCATCATTCAGCTCACCTGGCAAGTTACTGAGGTTGCTGACAGACCTGCACCCACTAACTCTTATTAGTGATTCAGTTGCACTAGTGCCAAGCCTTTCCAGTACTAGGCAGCCAGTACGCTCCAATTCAAACTTGAGTACTGGATGCACAGGTTTTTGGTTGGCTATGATGCTGATATTCCTCTTCTTTAGTACAGACATGAGACTGGCCAGGACTAAGGAACCAAAGTTATCTTCCTTGGTCCCTGGCCCTCCCCAGGCAACAGAAGTTGTCTCTTCTATATAAGACAGTGCCACTGTGAAAAGCAACACCCTAATCTCACCAAGTGCTCCAATCTCCTCCACTCTGTTTAGAGAGATATCAGGATTCCGATACAACAAACCTTCAAAGATGGCTCCTGGGGAGGATGGTCCCTCCTCCTGTGTTGCAATGGAGACATGTCCAAAGCCATTATGCATGTATTCACTAGGAATGCTCTTGAGGAATGCACGAACTATATTGATGCTAAGGTCACTGGCTTCAGACTTGGTGAGACCTAGAGAACTTTTGGCTCCTATTATTGTTTTCACAAAAGAAACCACTTGATCCATTTCCTCAATGTCCAGTTCCATCACCACTTGTGATGGGAATTGGTCCAGCTGTTCAATGAACTGTGAAATTATCCACTCTGACACATAACTGACAATTGGGTGTGACATCTCTTCCTCACACTTCAGAGCTTCCTCCAGCAGTCCGACACAAAGAAGGCCAGTATATAGACCATTAAGACCACAAGAGGAATTTTGAGCACTGATTAGTGCATTGATATATTTTGTGGTAGGATGAGCAAAAGATAGTTCTTTAACAATTTCTGATGAAGATGATACTAATGCCTCCCTACCTACAGCATTGCTAATCAAAACAGAACAGCCCTTTGGTCCATAAGCAGAAAGTAGCAGCTTCCGATAGCTACTCAGCATGGACAAGCAAGATGGATGATTCACACTATGACAAAACACTCCTTTCACACGATCCCCTTCTACCACCACACCTGACATCTGAAATGCAAAACATATTCAGTATGCATCCTATTTCTCCCATTCAAAACTCATCAATTAAACAAATACATCAGTTTATATGATACTATCTATGACTGAATGAATTTAATTTCCTCACATATAAGGAATACAAGCCTGGCATTTTCTGTTGCTATGTTCATGTGATTATTCTTTCGCTCTATTACACTGAATGAAATCGACTGTTCTCCTTTTGGCTTCACCTAATGACCAAATAAAGAGGAATCTGTATATATTATTATGTTGCCTGTTATCACAATACC
Organism: Portunus trituberculatus; assembly: GCF_017591435.1. Taxonomy (NCBI): domain Eukaryota; kingdom Metazoa; phylum Arthropoda; class Malacostraca; order Decapoda; family Portunidae; genus Portunus; species Portunus trituberculatus. Next base: position 18,521,680 of record NC_059300.1, read on the forward strand.
CTGACCATCCTTAACAAAAATGAGAATAAGCTAGAATTTAAGTCCATAATAAATGTTTCTTCTACTATGCCAATATTTTTCATAAGATAAAATTATGATTTCCTGACAGTCTTTCTGCAACAGGGTTTCATTAAACACACACACACACACACACACAAGAAGAAATATTATATAGAACAACAAAACTTAGAGAAACAGAAGGCTGCAAAGATATCTATATAAAGAAAAATAGAAATGAGGAAGAAAGGAAGAGATACAATGAACTGGCAGCAGCAGTAAGGGAAAAGAATAATGAAAGGTCAGAAGAGGAGAAAGAGGCATTTTTTTGGTGAATTCTAGGAGACAGGATAAGGAAATGGTATATAAACGAGAAGGAAGAGAAAAAAGTGGAACAAGTTTAACTAAAAATGATAAAGGCAAAAGACTAAAAATGATGTATACGAACATAGATGGGGTTTTATCAAGTAAATTAGAATTAAGAGATTACATAAGGAAAGAAAATCCAGATATTGTATGCCTGGCTGAAACAAAACTAAATAAGGCAATCAAAATAGACTTGGATAATAGGTATAATGTATGGAGAAGAGACAGAGTGGGTAAAGGAGGAGGAGGAGTCATGATAATGTTAAGGAAGGAGATAGTGATAAATGAAATGGAATGTGGGGAAGGAAAAGCAGAAGTATTGTATATTAAGATACATATTAATAAAAAAGAGATAACAATCATTGTAACATATGTGCCACCAAAACTAAATTCATGGACCAATCAAGAATATAAAGACATGAAAGATGACACAATAAGGAGAATCATTAACGAGAATCATTAAAGAAAGGAGAAAAGTGATATTAGTAGGAGATTTCAACTGTAAAGAAGTGGACTGGGAAAATTATGAAAGTGGTATGGGGAAGAAGCCTGGGAGAAAGATTCTTGAACCTAATGATAGATGAGACCAGAGTAAAGGAATGCACAAGATTCAGAGGAAACGACGAGCGAGATTGGACCTAGTTTTTACAAGGGTATACAAATGAATGATGATATAAGATATAAGTGCCCATTGGGAAAGAGTGACCATGCAATATTAGAAATAGATATAGAAGAGGAAAGGAAGATAGAGATGATTCATACAAAGGAGACCGATTAAATTACAGAAAGGCTGATATTGAGAATCTCAAGAACTATTTTAAAACGTAGACTGGGAGGAGATGGAAAACTCAGAGACAATGCAAGACAAATATAACTTATTTTTGGAAATATACAAAACAGGAGTCAGGAATATGTCCCAAAATATAGACCTAAAGAAGAAGGAAAGAAAGATTGGTTTAATGCAAGGTGTGCTAGGCAAAGGAGAAAAGAGATGGAGCATGGAAAAGGTGGAGGAGAAATAGAATCCAGCAAATAAGGAAAACTTCAAGGCAGCGAAATGAATATGTTAAGGTGAGGAAGGAAGAGGAAAAGAACTTGAAAAGACATTGTCGAAAAATGTAAGGAGCAACCAAAATTGTTCTATAGATTCATAAATGGAAAAATTAGGCAAAAGAAACAATAGAAAGGTTAAAAGGAGAGAACGGGATGGTGGAAGACCCAAAAGTATGGCAGAACTATTAAATAAAAATTCCAGGAGGTCTTTACTAAGGAATCCAAATTTGAGAGGCCACAGGGTAATAGAGACAATCTATATGAAAGAGATTAAAGTAACCAAGCTTGAAATAAAAGAGTTAATGAAGGAACTGGATGAAGAGAAGGCAATGGGACCGGATGAAGTCTCAGGCAGAATACTGAAAGAATGTAGGGAAGAACTAGCAAGTCCTATATACAACATCATAAAATGCTCAATAGAAAATGGAACAGTACCAGTAGAATGGAAAAGAGCTGAGGTGGTTCCCATATATAAGAGCGGAAGGAAGAAGAACCTTTAAATTACAGACCGGTATCACTAACTAGTGTAATATGCAAGATGTGTGAAAGAATAATAAAGAAACAATGGATCGAGTTCCTTGAAGACAACAAATTAATATCAAATAGCCAATTTGGTTTTAGAAAAGGACGGTCTTGTGTAACTAATTTATTGAGTTTCTATTCTAGAATAGTTGATAGAGTACAAGAGAGAGAGGATGGGTTGACTGCATTTATTTGGATTTAAAAAAGGCGTTTGACAAAGTGCCACATGCAAGATTACTGTGGAAGTTAGAGGAGAAGGGTGGCTTAAAAGGAAGCACATTGAGATGGATAGAAAATTATTTGAGGGGGAGAGAAATAAGGACGGTAGTTAAAGATATGAAGTCCAAGTGGAGAGCAGTAGAAAGCGGAGTGCCACAGGGGTCAGTATTGGCACCAATACTTTTCCTCATTTATATTAACGACATGCCAGAAGGAGTGAACAGCTACATAAATTTGTTTGCAGATGATATGAAACTGTGCAGAGTTATAAAGCAAAAGGAGGATTGTGAAATACTGCAAGAAGACCTAAATAAGATCTGGGAATGGAGTAAGAAATGGGAAATGGAATTCAATGTGAACAAAAGCCATGTCATGGAAATGGGAAAGAGTGAAAGACGACCTGTGGGAATCTATAAGATGGGAGATGGAGTAGAACTGGAGAAAGTCAAAAGGGAAAAGGACTTAGGAGTGACGATGGAAGAAAACAATCAACCAGTAAGCCATATTGATAGAATTTTTAGAGAAACATATAATTTGCTAAGGAATATTGGAGTAGCATTTCACTACATGGACAAAGAAATGATGAAGAAATTGATAAGTACTATAATAAGACCCAGATTAGAATATGCAGGAGTAGTGTGGACTCCCCATAAAAAGAAACACATAAGGAAATTGGAGAGGCTACAAGAATGGTTCCAGAATTTGAAGGGATGACATATGAGGAGAGACTAAAGGCTATGGATCTACCAACCTGGAACAAAGAAGGAGAGAGGAGACCTGATACAAGTTTATAAATTGATTAACGGAATGGACCAAGTGGATAATGAGAAACTGATCCCGAGAGAAGAATATGACATCCGAAGCACAAGATCGCATAGTAAAAAGCTGAGAAAGGAAGATGTCTGAGAGATATTAAAAATATAGTTTCCCGCAGAGATGTGTTGAGACGTGGAACAGTTTAGATGAGGAAGTGGTGTCTGCAACGAGTGTGCACTCTTTTAAAGTAAGATTGGATAAGTGTAGATATGGAGACGGGGCCACACGAGCATAAAGCCCAGGCCCTGTAAAATTACAACTAGGTAAATACAACTAGGTAAATACACACACACACACACATAGTAAAAAGCTGAGAAAAGGAAGATGTCTGAGAGATGTTAAAAAATATAGTTTCCTGCAAAGATGTATTGAGACGTGGAACAGTTTAAATGAAGAAGTAGTGTCTGCAAAGTGTGCATACTTTTAAAGTAAGATTGGATAAGTGTAGATATGGAGACGGGGCCACATGAGCATAAAGCCCAGGCCCTGTAAAACTACAACTAGGTAAATACAGACACACACACAGGAGACAGGGTAAGGAAATGGTATATAAAAGAGAAGGAAGAGGAAAAAGTGGAACAAGTTTAACTAAAAGTGATAGAGGCAAGGGACTAAAAATGATGTATACGAACATAGACAGGGTTTTATCAAGTAAATTAGAATTAAGAGATTACATAAAGAAAGAACTGGATATTGCATGCCTGGTTGAAACAAAACTAAATGAGGCAATCAAAATAGACTTGGATAATAGGTATAATGTATGGAGGAGAGACAGAGGGGGTAAATGAGGAGGAGTCATGATAATGTTAAGGAAGGAGATGGTGATAAACATGTGTCACCAAAAACAAATTCATGGACCAATCAAGAATATAAAGACATGATAGATGACACAATAAGAAGTCAACGAGAATAATTAAAGAAAGGAGAAAAGTTATATTAGTAGGAGATTTCAACTGTAAAGAAGTGGATTGGGAAAGTTATGAAAGTGGTATGGGGGAAGATGCCTGGGGAGAAAGATTCCTGAACCTAATGATAGATAATATGATGGACCAGAGTAAAGGAAAGCACAAGATTCAAAGGAAACGACGAGGCGGCGAGATTGGACCTAGTTTTTACAAGGGGTATAGAAATGAACGATGGCATAAGATATAAGTGCCCATTGGGAAAGAGTGACCATGTAATATTAGAAATGGATAAAGGCTGATATTGAGAATCTCAAGAACTACTTCAAATACGTTAACTGGGAGGAGATGAAAAACTCAGAGACAATGCAAGAGAAGTATAACTTATTTTTGGAAATATACAAAACAGGAGTCAGGGAATATGTCCTGAAATATAGACCTAAAGAAGGAAAGAAAGATTGGTTTAATGCAAGGTGTGCTAGGGCAAAGGTGAAAAGAGATGGAGCATGGAAAAGGTGGAGGAGAAATAGAAATCCAGTAAATAAGGAAAACTTCAAGGCAGCGAGAAATGAATATGTTAAGGTGAGGAAGGATGAGGAAAGGAACTATGAAAAGGACATTGTCAAAAAATGTAAGAAGCAACCAAAATTGTTCTACAGATTCATAAATGGAAAAATTAGGCAAAAAAGGAGAGAATGGGATGGTGGAAGACCCAAAAAGTATGGCAGAACTATTAAATAATAAATTCCAGGAGGTCTTTACTAAGAAATCCAAATTTGAAAGGCCACAGGGTAATAGAGAGACTGTCTATATGAAAGAGGTTAAAGTAACCAAGCTTGAAATAAAAGAGTTAATGAAGGAATTGGATGAAGGGAAGGCAATGGGACCGGACGAAGTCTCAGGCAGAATACTGAAAGAATGTAGGGAAGAACTAGCAAGTCCTATATACATCATAAAATGCTCAATAGAAAATGGAACAGTACCAGTAGAATGGAAAACAGCTGAGGTGGTTCCCATATATATAAGAGCGGAAGGAAGGAAGAACCTTTAAATTACAGACCGGTATCACTAACTAGTGTAATATGCAAGATGTGTGAAAGAATAAAGAAACAATGGATCGAGTTCCTTGAAGACAACAAATGAATATCAAATAGCCAATTTGGTTTTAGAAAAAGACGGTCGTGTGTAACTAATTTACTGAGTTTCTACTTTAGAATAGTTGATAGAGTACAAGAGAGAGAGGGATGGGTTGACTGTATTTATTTGGATTTAAAAAAGGCATTTGATAAAGTGCCACATACAAGATTACTGTGGAAGTTAGAGGAGAAGGGTGGCTTAAAAGGAAGCACATTGAGATGGATGGAAAATTATTTGACGGGGAGAGAAATAATGACGGTAGTTAGAGATATGAAGTACAACTACAAGTGGAGAGCACTAGAAAGTGGAGTGCCGCAAGGGTCAGTATTAGTGCCAATACTTTTTTCATATATATAAATGACATGCCAAAAGGACCGAACAGCTACATAAATCTGTTTGTGGATGATACAAAACTGTGCAGAGTTATAAAACAAAAAGAGGATTGTGAAATACTGCAGGAAGACCTAAATCAAATCTGGGAATGGAGTAAGAAGTGGGAAATGGAATTCAATGTGGACAAAAGCCATGTCATGGAAATGGGAAAGAGTGAAAGACGACCCGTGGGAATCTATAAGATGGGAGATGGAGTAGAACTGGAGAAAGTAAAAAAGGTAAAGGACTTAGGAGTGACGATGGAAGAAAACAATCAACCGGTAAGCCATGTTGATAGAATTTTCAGGGACATATAATTTGCTAAGGAATATTGGAGTAGCATTTCACTACATGGACAAAGAAATGATGAAGAAATTGATAAACACTATAATAAGACCCAGATTGGAATATGCAGGAGTAGTGTGGACCCCCTATAAAAAGAAACACATAAGGAAGTTGGAGAGACTACAAAAAATGGCTACAAGAATGGTTCCAGAATTTAAAGGGATGACATGAGGAGAGACTAAAGGCTATGGATCTATCAACCCTGGAACAGAGAAGGGAGAGAGGGGATCTGATACAAGTTTATAAATTGATCAATGGAATAGACCAAGTGGATAATGAGAGAAGAATATGACATTCGAAGCACAATATCGCACAGTAAAAAGCTAAGAAAGAGAAGATGTCTGAGAGATGTTAAAAAATGTAGTTTCCCACAAAGATGTGTTGAGACTTGGAACAGTTTGAGTGAAGAAGTGGTGTCAGCAATGAGTGTGCATAGTTTTATAGAAAAATTGGATAAGTGTAGATATGGAGACGGGGCCACACGAGCATAAAGCCTAGGTCCTGTAAAACTACAACTAGGTAAATAAAACTAGGTAAATACACACACACACACACACCACTGAGAAGAAGTGCTAAGCAGCTCCCAGGGAATGAGCTTCAGCAGGTGTTGCAGCATGACCTAGATGTATGTACAGGGGTGTAGGGGACCATAGGGTTCTCCTGTCTTCATAGTAAATAAGCTTTGGATTGTATAGACGGAAAAATTGAGAGAGAAACGGAACTGAGTGGTAAAGCCAGACATATGACATAAAAACAAACGCCGTCTTGTGAAAATAAGCGATTTATTGAAACACATGTTGGGCTGAGGCGATTGACTGAGCATAATATGGATAAAGATTTTTCTGGATTTAGAAACGAAAGAGGCAATATGAGGAGGTTGATAAGTGTGGAAAGAGAGATAAGGTACATGAAGGAAGTGATGTCAAGTTTAATGGACAAGCAGGACAGACTGAGAACAGAAAACACAGAGCTGAGATTGAGATTAGTCATATATGAGAAGGTCATTGTAATCAATCAGGGACTAAAGGAGATGCAGGAAATAAAGAACCAAAATGATAATCTAAAAGCAACAAGTTACAACTACGAAATCTCCTTAAGGAGCCTACAGAAAAACTTACAGGATGGGATGGAGGACAGAATATAAATTAGATTGGGTGAAAACAAGCTGAAGGAATTATGAAATGCATGGAAACAAGAACAAGAAGAGGAAAAAGTTAAATTTTCAGAGATAGTAAATAGACAAATTCAGGAAAAAAACAAAGGACACTGTTATACAAATAATTAAGGAAAAAGAAGATCTAGTGAGAGATACAATGGATAAGAGGAAATGTTTTGTGATTTTTGGAATGAAGGAAAAAAAATCCAAACAAGTTCATGAGAGAGCGTGAAGAGAGAGAGAGAGAGAGAATTGGCCAAAACTATTATTAAACAGGTCCAGGACAGCACACAGGAGCTGAAACAGTGAAACAGGAGGTGGAGGAAGTGATTAGGTTGGGAAGATTTAGTGAAGGGGGTATGAGACCAATGAAAGTGAGAATGAGATTGCAGGTGGTGGTGGAGGAAATTATGATAACAAAAGGGAAGCTTGCTGATGATACTGAATTTAAGGATATATGGATAAAAAGATTTATGAACTGGGAAGAGAGGGAGAAGGAGAAAGTGCTAAGAAATGAAGCTAAGGAAAAGAAATAAGAAAAGGACAGATAAAAAAAAAAATGCTACTGGAGGGTTCTATATATGAGACTAAAGAAGTGGTATCTAAGGAAGGAGGAGGAGGTCATGGAAGAGGCAAGAAATTAAGAGTGACTTGTATTAATAGAGATGGGTTTTTATCCAGTGTGTTGGACGTTAGAGGTTATTTGAAAGAAAAAAAAGACTGGATGTAATGTGTATCATTGAAACATAACTTAGAGCAGAGATCCATGTTAATTTTAAGGAGGAGGGATATAATGGCTGGAGAAGAGACAGGAAGGGTAAAGGGTGAGGGGGAGTGCTAATAATGGTTCATGATAATATATATGTGGAGGATGTAAAATATGGTGAGGGCTAGGTGGAAGTAATGGGAGTAACAATCAAAACAGAAGAATTAAAAAAAAAGAAAAATCAGTTACATATGTGCCACCTAAGACAAATACATGGGGAACTGAGGAACATACAGATATACAAAGAGAGGTGATTAAGTGCTTAGATAAGTTGAGAAGAGATGGAATAATACTTTTAGTTGGAGACTTTAACTGTAAAAAAATAAACTGGAGCAAGATGGAAGTAATGGATAATGCTGGACAGTGGAGCAAGGAGGTGTTACAGTTGACTGGTAAATACAATGGACCAATGGGTGGAGAAGTAAAAAAGTTACAAGCAGGAAGAAAAACCATTGTTGCTTGACCTAGTATTCAGAAAGAAACCAGAATCCCATCCTAGCATACAATACTTCAGTCCAATGGGAAGAATTGATCATGTGACATTAGAGCTGGAAATACAGGAGAAGGATGGGATAAGTTACAGAGATGACTTCAAAAAAGAGATATTAAATTATGCAAGAGCAGATTTTGAAAAATTAAGGAACTTTTTTGCTGACATCGAATGGAGAAACATTATGTACGAAAGGACAATACAAGGAAAATATGAAGTATTTCTACAGAAATACAACGAAACAGTAAAGAAATATGTACCTTTTTATAGAGTTAAGAATAAAGTACACGCTTGGTACAATGCTAGATGCACAGAAGCAAAAAAGGTAAGATAAAGCTTGGAAGAAACTCATAAAAAGCAGAGAAATGACAATAACAGATGGCAGTATAAGGATCTGAGAAATGAATATACACTCGACCCTCGAAACAACGGACAAATGCATGCACAACCCTGTCCGTAGATTGCAAAAGTCTTTGCAAAAGTACGTAAAAAACTATAAAATGTACATAAAATATGTACAATTTTCTAATTTTCGTATTAGTTCAAGCTTAGCAGCCACTGGAAGAGCCTTTCGATTATGCTTCACTGGTTTAGTAGGTTTAAGAGGCATTTTGGATAGGTTAAGCACTCGTGGGAAGGGTACAAATGCATAAAAAAGCCGTGGTAAGCACTGGACAATGTTCGCTGTTGGTTGAAAACGCACGGACTGAAGATTAAACATGGCGGCCAACAGCTGATGACGTGACCGACCCGCCACATACCGGACAATAATTTGCCGGTAACGGACAATCGAGCGCATTTTAATATTCGTCCGTAGATTAAACCGGACTCCAGAATTTGTCCGTAGTTTCCGAAATCCGTTGTTTCGAGGGTTGAGTGTATTAGAGTAAGGAGAGAGAAAGAAAGAAACTTTGAGAAAGATGTGGTGAGTAAAAGCAAAGACAAACCCAAGCTTTTCTACAAATTCATAAATGGCACAATGAAGAACAAAGAAACAATAGAAAAAGAATAATTAAAGGAGGGAAGACATACCAAACAGAGATGGAAATGTGTGAAATAATGAATGTAAGCTTCAAAACGGTGTTGACTGTAGAAGATTTTACAGACCCTAATAGGACATTGCATTGCCAAGGATTACAGGAAATCACAGTGCAAAAAGAGGTTATTGGAAGATTATTGGATAATTTGGATGTCAGATAAGCAATGGGGTTGGATGGTGTATCAGGCTGGGTGCTAAAAAAATGTAAAGAGCAATTACTGGATCCAATTTGGGAAATAATTACAGGTTCACTAATGAAGGTAAAGTTCCACTAGAATAGAAAAGAGCCAACGTAATACCGATACTTAAAAGAAGAAAGTCAACTGAGCCATTAAATTACAGACTAGTGTCATTTACAAGCATTATGGGAAAGTTGTGTGAAATAATTATCAAAGGAAAATGAGTTAACATCTGGAAGAAGAACAAGTCATGTCAAACAAATAATTTGGGTTCAGGACACGACAATCATGTGCATCAAACTTATTAAGCTTCTACTTGAAATTAATAAAAGGACTGGAAAGCAGAGATGGATGAGTGGATACAGTATACCTGGACATAAAAAAGGCTTTTGATAAAGACCCTCAAGGAAGACTACTTTGGAAACAGAGAACATAGGAAGACTGTAAGGAACTTTGTTAGAATGGACAAGGGATTATTTGAAGGATACGGAAATGAGAACTGTGATCAGAGATGCATAATCTTGGGGTAAAGTAACAAGTGGAGTGCCACACGGGTCAGTGATAGCCCCCATTATATTTCAGATTTATGTAAACAACATTCACAATGGGACAAACAGTTACATTAATTTATTTGCTGATGATGCAAAGCTGCTAAGAATTATCAAAACTCGGGAGGACTGTTTGCTGTAACAGGAAGATATAAACAAGATCTATGAGTGGAGTAAGAAGTGGAAATTAGAGTTTAATGCCAAAAAATGTCACGTAATGGAATTAGGAAAGAGCAAAAGAAGACCGGTATGGAACTATCTGATGGGAGAGGAACAAATAATGAAGACTAAAGAGGAAAAAGATCTGGAAGTGATTATACAGGAAAATCTGAATCCAGAAAAAGACATAAGCAAGATATTTGGATTATCATATAAAATGTTGACTATTATAAGAGTGGCATTTCAATTCATGGACAAAGATATGATGAAAAAAATCATCACAAGCAAGATACGTCCAAAGCTGAAATATGCAGCTGTGATGTGGTCTCTGAGCTCTAAAAAAAAAGATATAAGAATATTATAATGGATACAGAAGATTGCTACAAAGATGGTACCGGAACTAAAGAACCTAACATATGAAGACCGGGCTGAAGGAAATGGGACTACCAACCTTAAAAGATAGAAGAGAACAAGGAGACCTAATAACAATGTACAAGATAGTCAATGGCATTGTAAAGATAGACAAGGAAGACCTGGTGCTGGTGTCAGAAGATAGAAGGACATGAGGTCATGTAAAGAAGATCAGGATGAGGCAGTGTGTGAAGGATGTTGGAAAATACAGTAAGCCCCGCACTTGGCAAATCTTAGCTTGACAAAATTCACTTTTGGCGGTAGGGTGGCCACGGACCACTGAGTGCACGCTTGGCGATTTAAATTCAAACTTAGCGGTCCCATGGTGGCTGCACAGCAAACCACACGGCTCCCCGGGGACGTCAGACCTCTCTCTAAACCTATCAGAACACAGTGTGAGAGTCCCCTTCAGCCATTTTGTTTGTGCTACCTTCTGTTCTGCTAGCGTGGGAATGAATTCTGGTGATTTACCACCAACATGGCCTCTACCAGCGCAACAGGTAGTACCAGTGGGGGTAAAGACAAGGGTGGTGGCGGCAAGGATGAAGGTGGGCGAGGAAATGGTTGGAAAAACAAGAGTTACAGCCTTTATATCATGTCTCATTAGCTTTATTTATTGTTTATTGGTTTGTTTTGTCTATGTGTTTTAATATGTGAAAGCAAAAGATTTTATCTAAGTTCAAAAGATGGTATTTTAGGGGTCAAAAGAGGGACTTTGGCAAAGACCAAAGACTGACTGAGGCATTTTTTAGGCAATTTATATGGTATACAGAATTCGTGCTTGGCGAAATTCGCATTTGGCAGTAGTTTCGCCAGGCTAATTAATTTGCCAAGTGCGGGGGCTTACTGTACAGTTTTCCACACAGAATGGTGGAGAAGTGGAATGCATTGAATAGTGAAGTTGTTACAGCAAATAATACACATAACTTTAAGGAAAAATTAGATAAATGGAGACATGGAGACAGGACACTATGAGCCCTGCTTGAACCTTGTACAATACAACTAGGTAAATACACATACACACACACATGGTCATGTGTCAAACTTATTAAGTTTATATTCAAGAGTAACAGAATGACTGGAAAGCAGACATGGATGGGTGGACACAGTATACCTTGACATAAAAAAAAGATTTTGATAAAGTCCCTAATGGAAGACTACTTTGGAAACTAGAAAACATACGAGGACTACGAGGAACTTTGCTAGAATGGACAAGAGATTATTTGAAGGACAGGGAGATGAGAACTTAGATCAGAGATACATATTCATCTTGGGATAAAATAACAAGTGGAGTGCCACAAGGGTCAGTGTTAGCCCCCATTATGTTCCAGGTTTATGTAAATGACACTCACAATGGGTAAACAGTTATATTAATTTATTTGCTGATGACGTAAAGCTGCTAAGAGTAATCAAAACCCGAGAGGACTGTTTGCTGCTACAGGAAGATATAAACAAAATCTACGAGCACAGTAAGAAGTGGAAGTTGGAATTCAATGCCAAGAAATGTCACATAATGGAACTAGGAAAGAGTAAGAGAAGACTGGTATGGAAGTATCTGATGGGAGAGGAACAAATAATTTAAGACTAAAGAGGAAAAAGATGTGGGAGTGATTATACGGGAAAATCTGAACCCTGAAAATCACATAAGCAAGATATTTGGATTATCATATAAAATGTTGACTAACAAAAGAGTAGCATTTCAATTCATGGACAAAGATATGTTGAAAAAAAATCATCACAAGTATGATACAGCCAAAGCTGGAATATGCAGCTGTGGTGTGGTCTCTGAGCTCTAAAAAAAATATATAAGAAAATTAGAACAGATAAAGAAGATTGCTACAAAGATGGTGTTGGAACTAATGGACCTAATATATGAAGAAAGGCTGGAGGAAATGGGAATGCCAACCTTGCAAGATAGAAGAGAATGAGGAGACCCAATAACAATGTACAAGATAGTCAATGGCATTGAAAAGATAGACAAGGCCTGGTGCTGATGACAGAAGAAGATAGAAGGACAAGAGGACATGTAAAGATCAGGATGAGGCAGTATGATAAGGATATTGGAAAATACAGTTTTCCACATAGAAAAGTGAAGAAGTGGAATGTATTAAATATGAGCCCTGCTCGAACCCTATACAATAAAACTAGGTAAATACACACACACACACACACACACAAATTTTATATATATATATATATATATATATATATATATATATATATATATATATATATATATATATATATATATATATATATATATATATATATATATATATATATATATATATATATATATATATATATATATATATATATATATATATATATATCATAAGTAAACTGAATTGGTCTCTCTGTATTTTGGATCCTTTAAAGATATTTTTTAAGCCATCACTGTAAAAGTAGTATCTCAAAGTCAGTCATGGGCATCAAAACAAAATTGGTGAAATCTTCATCTATTCTCAAATCTACCAAATGCAAATCACCATTAAAGGCTTGTTTTGAAAAGAAATTCCTCACCCACCACTTCTTTTCTTGTCCTTCCTTGAATTTATCAAAGATACTACGTAAAAACACTGCAGCAATCTTTACAATTATTGTAGGCATGATGATAACAAAGGCTTAGATAGAAAACACTGTCTGGAAACATTGGTTGGTAATCAAACAGGCCTTAAAGGTGAGTATATGCCTCCTAATTTATTAAAAATAAATACAGTGGTGCCTCACGGTAACAGACTTTGCAGTGTAATGGATTTTGTTCAGTAATGGACTGGACTAACCTAACCTAACCAAGTTTTTGGGGACCATTATGTCAGCTTTAATTTTTTCCCCATGAATTCATAGTTCTTGAGTGGCTGACCAGCCATGTGGATGAATACACATATGACATGATAAACAAGTCAAAAAAGGCATGCTAGATACCATTTTAACTTGTTTTGTTTGTCTACAATTTACAAAATTTGTAATTAGGTGGAAAGTGACGACCACTTGCCTGTGGAGGTCACCGGGGTACACTCATAGTGATTTGTGGTCTCTGGCTGGTTGGACCTGTGGCCTGCCAGAGTGAAATGCTAGTTAGGTATTTCTGTTTGAGTGTTGTTGAGCAAATGAGGATAATGACACTGCCATACAGAGAGAGAGAGAGAGAGAGAGAGAGAGAGAGAGAGAGAGAGAGAGAGAGAGAGAGAGAGAGAGAGAGAGAGAGAGCGTCACAGCTGGCAAATGTGCAGACGACAGACAAATGCAAACTAAACTCTCTAATCACTTGATTTTTGTCTTCATTTACTGGTCTCTGGAGGTCTACAATATCATTTCTTTCTTCCTTTGACTGAGGGGTAATTTAGTATGAAGTGGACTCTTCTTGTAAATGACATAATGAGCAAAGTGTTGCATCAGTGGGTTGATGGCAAAAGCCATCAACCTCTCTCTCTCCAGAAGCATTTGCTCACATTGCAGAATACTGCCTTAGATTGGCTATGAAGGTGGCTATATGGCAAGTTCGCAGCAGGCAATACTCTATAGCAAGACTGCATAAGGTGAGAGCAAGTGAGGTATCATACTTGGCAGTGTAGCACTTCCCTGCTAAAATGCCATGTTTAGGATAGGGGAACACTTTTCTATAAAGAATACATCTTCATTTTTACCTCAGTGGCAATGTGGAACAAATATTAGAAGGATTTCAGAAACACACCAATTTATATAGAAAAGAGGGAGAGAAAGACAGAGAAAGAGGGTAAGGAGATGGAATGCCATTAAAGAAAGTAGGTGGCAATAGTGTGGACTTTGATGATCCTTTGTCTTCCTTCCCCTTTTTTGTCACCTCAGCAAAGTCCTTCGGGCAGTCATTAAATGATTGTTAAAGATGCCACTGAACCACATGGGAATCGGCCTTTACACAAAATGGGAAGCTATGTCTTTAATTCATCCATTCTTGGTAGGACAAATTTTTATTACAGTACACTTCTTAAAAGATAATGAACTTTTATTTCATCACTGAGTGTAAAATAAGACAGATTAAATTATCAGAATAATTTTTTGTATTATCAAACGAGAATAAACTACAATAAGGGAAAGGGGGCGTTTAAGGGTCTCACAGAGAAACTACTCTCAGTAACGAACAATTCGCGGCAATGGACAACCCCTCACCCCCGAAGTGTCTGTTATCACAAGGCACCACTGTACTAGGGTCTTGATGTTACAGTAGAAGAAAATTTTATTTCAAGTTCAGCTACATGAATATACAGATTAAAATAGATGACTGGAAATCATAAGTAAACCTCCTACAGTTGATTACCACACTGTACTTAGTGCTTTATCTCAACAACCTCCTCCTCACCGTAACAATTATCTACCAGTTCGCTGAAACATTTGCTCACCGTCTGCTACCTTCAAGTGACAAACTTCGAAACTTTGTAATTTCACTACACCAATGTGCCTAAACAAATGCATATGAGAGAATGATATTTTTTCCTATACTTTTCAATACAATCTTTATCTTATAAAAATAAAATTTCTTTTTTGAAAATCTCTTCTTTAAGCCAATAACTGTGTACCATGGGTATGACCACTGAAACCTTATAGGAAGCAGTCTATACACTAAATCTGCAATTTCTTCCAATACTGCTCTGCAGTGTTGTAATGCCCATTATTATTTTGTCACTTATAAGTATAATACAAATAGATATTTAATTTACCTTTTCTGCTAAGGGAATAAATGGCCTGCTACTCTTCTTTCTTAAGTCCCAGTTTCTTTTCCATCCCTTCCCTAAGGTATCTGGCACCCTGTGGAAGCAAAGACAGCATTTCAAAATAAATAAAAAAAATAATAAATGAATAAATAAATACTACTACAACAACTACTAGTACTACTACTACTACTACTACTACTACTAGACTAATGAATAAATAAACAAATAAATAAATGAATGAATTAATCAATTGAAAATAAATCTTAAAATCATGCAGTAATCTAAATCATTAACCCATAAATTGCAGGCCACATCTCAGGGTAGAAAGCATTTAAGTGTGAACTACACATTAGGCTATAGGAACTTCAATAATTTTTCTCAAAAGTTCCCTCACTTGTACTGATGAATATGCATAGTGTTGTGTACTGGGATGCCTATTGACTAATTTCTGCCTGGCAGGTATCACTTAACCCATTGAACTATGACACATATCATATGATGATCAACATGGAACAGCAACTTACTTCAAATGATCTAAAGGCTATTTATTACAAGTGCAAGTGTGTTGAGGATACACTAGAAGAAACTTTAACTTTATAGTAGTATATTATGGAAACAGTCAAGCCTACTGTACAGATAAAAATTTCCTACCGTTTATCACTGTACTGTGTTGAGTACTTTATTCAATCATCCTCCTTCTCACAAAAATAATCTCTCCATCACCTCACTAACCTCTACAAAAACAACCTTCCAGCTGGCTGACTGAAACACCACCTTACTATACTGCCATGCTTGAACTAATGTATATAATGAACTAATAATATTTTTATTAAAGTAAAAACTTTTTATGTGAATATACTTACCCATATGTAATTACATATGCCTATATGCCATTATTCCTACACTCAGCACAGAAAATGAACCAACACCTCTATATAGAGATCATGCCTATAAAAGTACCACATCACCCAGCACTGGTAACCACCAGCACAGCTGGTCAACCATACCTCAGATCCTTTCTACCAAAATTGACAAACTTGCTGTGTAATTACATATAGGTAAGTACATATATTCACAAAAAAGTTTTTATTTTAAAAATCTATTTTGTTGCTGCATATACTAATTACCTATATGTAATTACATATGCCAGATTCCCATGTATAGGTGGGAGGGTCTAACAAACCCGAAGATGGAAGACACGATCTCCAAAATCGCCAAAACTCCAAAAAACTAAAAATAATGTATCCGTAAATCTTTGTGGCTGACAAGAAGGGAAAACCAGAACGAAACTAAACCAGCATCAGTGAACAACCCTCAGCGCCAAAACTATCGGCCTAAGGGAAAAGGTATCTAAATACCTATGAGTAACATCCCTTAGGTAAAAGGAGGCAAAGGTGGTCATACTCTTCCACATAGCCAGCCTTGAGGACCAAGACCAGACTCTTAATTTTTCTCAAGAGAACACTGGTCGCAATAGCCCGAACCTCATGAGCATTAACTTTCAGAAGGCGCGACTTCACCTCCGAGGCACTCACATAGGCCCTCCGAATCACCTGACAAATCCACTTAGACAAGGTATGAGGGTGGACAGCTCATCTGAGATCCGAAACCGTGACCAACAACCTAGAGCAGGCCAGCCGACAATCCCTAGACCTGCAAAGATACTCATGGACTGCCCGAACCGGAAAAAGAAGGTGATCTACCTCATCCTCCCTGACAAAATCAAGAAAAGCTGGAATAATGAACTCGTCGAAGGAACGCTGGCCCGGACACTGAGTCTTAGCCAGGAAATCGGGGCCAAAGGAAAAGGTCATGGACGTCCAACCTTTGGAGTGACACACCTCAGCCAACAGGCCGTGAAGCCCACTAACCCGACAAGCCGAAGCGAGCGCCACAAGAAACACAGTCTTAAGCGAGATGTCTCTCAGCGAGGCTGTCCGCAAGGGCTCACAAGGAGGACATAACAAGGACCGAAGGACCAGAGAAAGGTCCCAGCCAGGTAACCGAGGCGAACGAGGTGGACAAGAGACCACAAAGGAGCGGAACAGAGAAGAAAGGTCAGGATCAGTGGAAAGGTCTATGCCTTACTGACGCACAACAATAACTCCTAATCGCTAACACTGACAGGCGCTTAGACTCAAAAAGGAAAATAAAAAAAGTCTGCCAGCTGCACTACAGAGGCAGAGCACAGATCCAAACCCCTCAACTCACACCAACCACAAAAGACTCTCTACTTCACCTGGTAAACTGAGGCGGAGGACTGCCTGACTGGTCGAGACATGAACTTAGCAGCCTTGCACAATAAACCTCGCGCTCGGAAGAAATGCTGGAGAATCGCCACGTGTGAAGATGGAGCTTCTCTGGAGAACCGTGGAAGAGGGGACGGTGAGGTTGTTGAAGGAGAGACCGCTACATGGGAAGAACCCAGGGTCTGTCCACAAGCAGATCCAGCAACAGGGGAAACCAGTCTGCCTGAGGCTAGAAAGGAGCAACTAGTGTCATACGCACAGCCCACGACTCGCGAACTCTTACCAGAACACGGCGGATCAGAGCGAACGGTGGAAAGGCATACAGATCCAGACTGTCCCACGGAAAAGAGATCCAGAAGAGGAGATACATACAGGGACAGATGACGAGTCAGTGCTGTGGCAAACAGATCTACCAGAGGAGACCCACACACCTGGAAAACTTTCCTGCAAATTTTGGGATGTAGGGTCCACTCTGACCCAACACACTCCTGACTGAGCACATCCGCAATCACATTGCAGCGTCCTGGAACGAAAAACGGGCACAGAGAGATGGAATGGCTCTCGCACCACCGGAGAACCGTCCCTGCTAAGGCTGACAGTGGTTCGGAACGAGTGCCCCCGGACTTCCTGAGATAGGTGACCATTGTCGAGATGTCGGGCATCACAGACACCACCGACCCCAACAAGGCCTGCTGAAAACTCTGGAGAGCCCGAAAGACCGCCAAAAGCTCCAGATGATTTATGTGGACCCCTGCTCCTCCACAGTCCAGACTCCTGAAGCCAGGGAATCTCCCAAGTGAACTCCCCACCTGAGCTGGGAAGCATCCAAAAATTGGGTCTGTTCTGGGGGGCACCACCAAGAACTGGGCACCTTTCAGAAGTTGATTCGGAACCAACCGCCAAGCGAGGTCTTGCAAACACTGATGATTTGGAGCCACCCGCCTCCAATCTAGGTTGGAAGCAGCCCGCCAATTCCTCTTTAGGCACCACTGCACAGCCCACATCTGCAGGAACCCACCTGGCATAAACCATGCTAGGGATGCAAGATGTCTCAGCAAAGACCTCTAGAGGGACACTGGTGGAGTCTTGGCCAGCAGAAATTGTCGGGCCACTGCCTGAAAATGGCTGACCCAATCTGGCGACATGAAGACTCGGGCTCTGACGGTGTCAAGAATCATACCCAAAAACTGCTTCCTCTGACTGGAAGACAGATCGGATTTGGCCCAGTTGACCTGAATCCCCACCCAAGAACACAGAAGCAGAAGAGATCGGGCATGGTCGAGGCATGAAGCCCAAGAAGGACTGGAAACTAGCCAATCGTCCAGATAGCGACGCAAGGGTATGCTGAGGCGATGGGCCCAAGCCATCACCTTGGTAAAGACCTGAGGAGCCGTGGGAAGGCCAAAGCACAGAGTCTGGAACTGGTAAACTCTGCCCTGCCAGACGAACCACATGTACAGGCAACCCCGCTTAACAAACGGGTTACGTTCCTAAAAAAATTTTTGTTAAGTGAACCAATTATAACAAGTTTGACCCCTGAGTTGAACTTCCATTGAAAGTAAAAAAAACCAGCGAGAGTGCATCATAGTACAGGGAAATGTTTAATGAAAGTAGAAATTATCAAGTTAAACATTTAGGCAGTTTAAGTCATTATAATGTACACTAATGTATGTATGTAACTTTATAATGTTGATGATCTTAAATTTATGAAAGGAGGGAGAGTGAAACGGGAAAGACACTAACTGGCAACCTGTGGAATGTAAACAAAAGGCGCATCATTGTACCGCATTCATAACTTATGTACCACATTTCCACAAGGCTTTCCATTTTATCCATTGCAGAGTCACGAGTTAAGGTGGTTCTTTTAGCTTGCAAGGACGATACGGTCTCACCAGCCTTCTTAATAGAGTCTGCTGACTTGAAAATAGTAGAGACAGTAGATGGAGTCAAGCCATGGTGGCGAGCAATGCTATTAGTTTCTATCGAGTCTGTGAATAAGAGTAAGAGACTTCCAGGACCAGGTCTTCTTAGCAACGCTGGGCGACATTGCAGAGCGTTTTGGTGGCATGATGAGCGAGGGAAGACAAACTGCTGCTTGACGCTATTATTGTTTTAAACTAAGGGGAGTGAATGGTGCGCATTTTGTCCACAAGAGGCGCTAGTGTATTCAAAAGCCTGTTGGTTTGCGTGATACGCGGGGCTTTCAAACTTGGAAAAAATTACCTGGATAAAATTTCATTAAAGTGAGTTTGGTGTTCGTTAAACGAGCAGATGGTAGTAAAAGGAAACGTCATTGTAGCGAAATTTCGTTGTGTGAACCTTTGTTTAGTTGGGGTTGCCTGTACTTGCGTGACTGAGGGTGGACAAGAACCTGATAGTAAGCAACCCACAGGTCCAAGGACACCATCCACTCGCCCTTGGCCATTGACTCTAGCACTGACGAAACTGTCTCCATGCAAAAGTAGGTCACCACCAGGAAACAATTTTAGACTGAAAGGTCACAAATCAGCATCCAGTCCCCCTGTGCCCAAGGAAGAAGTGAAAATAGAACCCAACCTGAGGGTCTACCATTGGTTCTATAGCTCCTTTTACCAGCATCTTGGAAACTGCGGCTGCAAGAGCCAAATGACGATCTGAGCCCTCTCTGTACGCTGGAAACTCCACAGGCATGCTCAAGAAGGGGATGATCCCTGAGGAAGGGGAGAACGTAACCATACTGAAGGATCTTGACCACCCACTCGCAGGCCCTGATGTTCTCCCACTCTTGCCAGTGCTGCTGCAGACAAGCCCAACTTGCAGCGGCACCTCTGCAGCATCCCTAGCGAGATCCCCAATGGCCCCTAGAGCGGCCATGGAAGAATCCTCGAGTGAAAGGAACCACTTGCCTTAGGAGCAGGAGGGGACGGAACAGAGGGAGGAGCAACTGGTGCAAGGTGTCAGGAACCAATGGCACGACCAGCCTTAGCCCTGACGCCCCGAGCTGTGGAAGCCAGGCCACGAGCAATCTAGGATACGAGGGACCGTTGCGAGGACTCAAGCTCCTTCTGCTCTACAGCTGCCAGTCTGACCATCAAAAAGGTGGGAGCCAACGGGGAAAGACATCAATTGCCGTCTCTCCCGGTCACCATAGGTATTAGGGAGGTTTTTCACCACAGCCTGTCTGCGTAACATCCTCATCCTCAAACGGAGCATTTCACAAGGCTGCATAATATCTAAATTTGCCCTGGCAAGAGCTCCCAGGCAGTCCAAGTCCCTCTGGGGGCAGCACTGGAAAGGCCAGCAAGGGCCCCCAAAACTTGATCTGTCCAGGAAGTGATATCAACCAGACTACTCAAAATAACCTCTAATTGAGTAGCCATATGCCAGGGAAGACTCACAGCCAGATCTTTACTCTCCACCAAATGAAGCACCTCATCATTGAGAGGAGGAGCCCCACAGGAATCTCCTTCTGGAGTGTACCCCCTCTCCACCCTTGAAGCCCACCTCCTGGGCAAGGCGAACTTGGCTGAAGCTAAAGACGGATTAGGGATCCCCAGGGAACATCCCAGTTGTTCCCTGCAAACCTCCAGAGCCAGGGGAGAACGAGGCAGCACCAAGGGAGTGGGGCCAGGCCGTGAAGTCCCCGAGGTGAGCTCGACCCCAGTCTGAAGAGTGGAAGCAAGAGAAGACGGTATGGGGAGACCTAAGCACTCTCTCACTGAGGTAATAAGCTCATGAAAGGAGGCTGCACCCTCCTCGTCCAGAGTGCCAGCCTCCCCCGAGGGAATGTCATCACAAACCTCATCCACCTCTTCAGAAAACGAAGGCCAGCCCGTGGCAGCAACCTGACTAACTACTCCACCACCAGGGTCAGCACCCGCATCAACTGGCCGGGGCGGGACCTGCGAGGACATTGACCAATGCAGCATGAGGCAGGCCCATGGAAGACATGCCTGCCGAGCCTGCAAAATTGCCATCACCCAGCAACCCACCAGGGAGTGGTCCTGCATGAAGTCCCGTTTCTCTGCCACCAACAAGGCCCGAGTAGGAGACTGGAACGGCGGGAGCTGGCTCCCCACAAACCACTGAGGCCTTACCAGAGAGAGGAGCTGCGTGTAGACTCAATCCACTGACCCCAGGACCGGCCACAGAAAAAACAGGATCAGCGGGACCCTGCAAACCACTTAATCCTGGAGCCACACCGGGGAGTGGGGCTGCATGCAAGCTCATTCCACCGAGACCTGAAAACTCCCTGGAAGCACCTGACATAGCGGGAGTCTGTACCACACTCACTCCTGGGGCCGCACTCAACCTCACACCCCCATAACCAGAGAAGTCTGCCAAAGAGCCTGAAACAGTGTGGAGGACTGGACCCCACCTCACTCCCAGAGCCAGACTAAGGAGAGGGGCTGCACACATGCTAACTTTACCAAGCCCCGATAACTCTGTGGAAGGGCCAGGAACAGTGGGAGAAGGCACACCACTCGCTACCGGCGGCAGGGCAGAGCGTGGGGCTGCACACAAACTCACTCCCCCTACCGCCAACTCCAGGGCAGGGCTTGAAACAGAGGGAGACTGCCTCCCACCCACACCTGGAGCCAAACCAGGGAGAGGGGACACACTGAGACTCACACCACTACAACCAGCAGCCACCCTGCAAGGCCTGAGCCGGGGGGGAAACCGGGGCCCCTTTACACCCAGCACCAACCTGGGAGGCGGACGCACACTTGCTCCACCGTCTGCAAACCCTGAAAATGTGGAACTGGAGGCAAGAGGCAACAAGACTGCTGACAATTGGGCAATAGAAGCCTTCATATAGCCAGATCAGACTCTACGGCAACAAACCTGCTAGCCCAAGGGGCCTCAGAAGCCAGCTTCTGCCGGCGAGAACACTTCTCACTGGAACCGCCAGACGACTTTGCCCACTTTTCCTTAGCAGAACGCTTCTCAGCATCCTTCACAAACACTTGGAACTTGAGAAGGGAGAGGTGGGAACACTCACTACACCAGTCTTCGGCCGAACACATGGCAGGCCAACAAGACACACAGTGGGAATGCGGCTCTAAAGCCTTGCCTGGCAACCACCTCTTGCATCCAACACATCTCCGAGTGGCCATGGTAACTCCGGGAGAAGTAGAAATGGAAGCGGCAAGGAAGCGGGCACCAAAAAAGGCAGGAAGAAGCGAGAAGAGACGCAGGTGATCACTGTGCCGAGCACAGAAAGGATCTGAGGTATGGTTGGCCAGCTGGGTTGGTGGTTCCCAGCACGCATGCGCACGGGGGTGATGTGGTACTTTTATAGGCACGATCTCTATATAGAGGTGCTGGTTGATTTTCTGAGCTGAGTGTGGGAATAATGACATATAGGCATATGTAATTACATAAGGTAATTAATATATGTAGCAACAAATTTAGTTTTCCTGCACTTTTCCATGCAAAAGAATAAAAATGATTTTTCTGAGAACACAATATTTAAATTTTGAAGAGAGAGAGAGAGAGAGAGAGAGAGAGAGAGAGAGAGAGAGAGAGAGAGAGAGAGAGAGAGAGAGAGAGAGAGAATCCCAACTTACCTCAATAACAGGGAGGTCATGGCGTTGCTGCTTTGGTACAAACATTTCAATGTCCTGTATTTTCTGCCACCCAAAGTGGACACCCACTAACACAGGAACCATCACTACCAAGACAATGTTGCGGCGTAGAAATTCCCGTGCACGACCCATTCCAGTCCCCATCTCTCGAATCTGCAGGGGTATGTTTCTCCAAACCTCTTCTTTGTTTTAGTTCCCAATTTCTGTCATTGAAAAACGTTTAGAAAAATTTATTTTTTCACTTACCTACTTATATTAGCATTTGCAATACTACTTATCACTATACAGCCATCTACTCCCTTATCTCCAAAAAATAATAGATTTGTCACTATAAATTACAGTGGTGCCTCGCAATAACGGACACTTCGGGGCTTAGGGATTGTCTGTTAGCACGAACTGTCCGTTACTGAGAGTGGTTTGTCTGTGAGACCTTTAAACACACCCTTTCCCTTTCTTTGGTAGCTCATTCTCTTTTAATAATAGAAAAAATTATTTTGATAATTTCAACCATCTTATTCTATCTATTTTGTTGAAATAAGAGTTCATTATTATTTAAGAAGTGTACAGTAATGAAAATTTGTCTTTCCAAGAATACATGAATTAAAGACAAAGCTTCCCATTTTGTGTAAAGGCCGATTCCCATGTGGTTCAGTGGCATCTTTAACAAGCATTTAACCCTTAAAGTACGGGGGGGGTTGATTTACTTTCCATCTGTTACAACGGGGAAAAATCACACCTGTCAAAAATGCTAAAAGATCTTTTTCCTCATAAAAACATATTTCTCTGTGTTATTATGAGTACAATGATGTAGTTTTCAACATGTTATGACCTCTGAGAGCAAAGTTATTGCATATCAAAAAATTCTCCCTAAACCATTGGCAGAACCCGCTACTAAGAAGTAGCCCCAAAGCTCCGATAACACAGTGCGCATGCTCTGTCTCTCTCTCTCTCTCTCTCTCTCCTTTCGCTCATTTGAATTTGATGTAAAAGTAGGAACTTTTGCCTTTTCATGTCATGAAAATGCGAGCTCAGATATATGAAATGATGTGCAAAACACGAAAAGAAAAAGAAACCACAGATTACAAGTATTGTGGATTTCTATAATAATTGAAATCTGGCAACTCTTATTAGCAATAGGATTCACGTGACTTGGCCGACAAGCACAGTCCAGTAGAGGCAACCATGGGTGACACACACCAGTGCATTGCTCGAGGGGAGTACGTGAGGAGGTTTATGAACGTCGTTGTGAGGATTGGTCTCTGTCTCCCAGATCACTATCAGAATCACTACTGTAGTCTTCACTTTCTTCTGTCTCAATAAAAAAATCACTGTCTTCATTTTCATCACTGTCCTCAATGTCACTACCGAGTAACACTGACATAACATCACTCGGAGTACTGTTTCCTCCCTCCGGATCACGGGGTTTGCCAGATGTCGCCTCGAAATGGGAATAGATGACCTATTGTGAAAGAACATGTCTCAAGGCTCGAGGAGGCGAGTGAGAAAAGATGCCAGATACCTTCACTTGCCCCAGGACCAATAGTGAGGGGAAGAGATTCAAACGTTTAGCGCAGAAAAATCATGATTCCTGGAACGATCCCCGCCTCTACGCATGTGAAACTATAATCGTCTCCAAATGATCACTGTACGTTAAGGGTTAATGACTGCCAGATGGGTATTGCTGAGGTGACAAAGGAATGGGGGAAGACAAGGAATTGTCAGGATCAGAGTCACACAACTGCCACCTCATAGATCACAGGCTTGCCTACTTACTCTAATGTTGCTCCACCTCCTTACCATCTGTCTCTGTCTTTCTTTCTCTCCCTCTATTTCCTAAATAAATTGGTATGTTTCTGAAATCATTTCCTAAATCCTTCTAACTTTTGTTTCACATTGCCATTGAGGGAAAAACTGAGGCATGTTCTCTATAAAAAAAGTATTCCTCCATCCTTAACGTGGTATTGACACTGCTGAGTACCAGGCCTGATACCTGACAGGTTTGTACCTTATGCAGTATTGCTATAGAATATTGCCCTACTGCAAACTCACCATATGGCCAACCTCACAGCCAATCTAAGGCAGTAATCTGCAATGTGAACAAGTACTTCTTAGAGAGAGAGAGAGAGAGAGAGAGAGAGAGAGAGAGAGAGAGAGAGAGAGAGAGAGAGAGAGAGAGAGAGAGAGAGAGAGAGAGAGAGAGAGATCGGGCAGCTGTATTATTGATATCGCTTTCTATCGTGCTGGTGAAACAATTTGCTCATCATAATCATTTAGAAGAAGAAAACCTAACCCACTTAATACTAAATTACCATATTTGATGGCTCACAAGATGCATGTGTGGAAATTATTCCACAGAAACGAAGACATGACAGTCTATTTACTCTATTTTGAGTATTAGTGACCGATGTTTATTGATCATACATATGTGTTTATGTAAATAATGTATAAATTGGGGTACTGCGTGAATGAAACATTGTTAATAATGAAGTGGAATGGTATGAACGGTGCTCGAAGTTTCGGATCTCCATGAAGCTCGCCGCCATGACTGAGCGGCGTGGCGAGTTGGAGGGGAAGGAGTGACGGGAGAGTTAGTTACTCCTACACCACCACAATGGACAGTAGAACTTGGAAAATCGTGACAGACATAAAAGTGTACAGAAAATAACCCTCACGATTATACCCAACCACAAACGTTATAAGTCAACGTAATATATCATAGCCGGTTAACCACACATAACGATACTTTCGATTACCAGCTCGCTGCCTAAGAACCCATTTACATCAGCTAGCCAGTCTGTAGGTATTAGGGTGAGTCTTAGGTTGCGTTACGAGGTGCGACAATTAACATAAAAAAGTAAGTGTTGTATCATTGTTTACTCTGACAATATTCATATCCGTTAACTGCTTTTGAGTCATACTATTGATTATACATGGTCCATTTCGTTCTTTCCAGCAGAGAGTTACCATCCATCCCTGAGTATGAACGCAGTGAATATTGAGTCTCGGTGACACTCAAGAAGGGAAAATCATTGTCATGTTCTTAGGCAGCGAGCCGGTGATCGAAAGTATCGTTATGTGTGGTTAACCGGATATGATATATTACGTTGACTTATAACGTTTGTGGTTGGGTATAATCGTGGGGATTATTTTCTGTCCACTTTTATGTCCGTCACGATTTTCTAAGTTCTATTATTCACCGTGGTGGTGTAGGAGTAACTAACTCTCCCATCACTCCTTCCCCTCCAACTCGCCACGCCGCTCAGTCACGGCGGCGAGCTTCATGGAGATCTGAAACCTCGAGCACCGTTCATACCATTCCACTTCATTATTAACAATGTTTCATTCATGCAGTACCCCAATTTATACATTATTTACATAAACACATATGTATGATCAATAAACATCAGTCACTAATACTCAAAATAGAGTAAATAGACTGTCATGTCTTTGTTTCTGTGGAATAAGATGCACCCAGTTTTGGCAGAAATTGGAATGAATAAAAAGACAAATGAGCAGATTTAAGCTCTAAATATGAAGGTGAAGGATTTCACCTGTCATTTGAAAACTCTCACATGCATTTAGATAATTATTAGATCCCAATAATTTGCATTTAAAACTTTGATATTTCCTAGTAGCCTACGTGCCAATCCTGTTGAGAGATATAAACATGTATCTGGAATATGGCATTGCCAGTGATTGAGAGTCTGAGAGGCTACAGGGTTAAAAGTCATATATATATATTTTTTTTATTATTTTTTGTTACATGTATGCAAAATAAGAATGTTAAAAGATAGGTGCAATTTTAGTTGTATGCAAGTGTGTCTTACCTCAAGGAGTAATGGTATTACACTGTAAAGAAAGCAGTAAAGCTTGCCTGTGTCAAAATCAAGATCGCCGATTGATGATTGCGTGTCTTGTCTTGGTTCATACAATGCGTGGTGTATGGTCATTCAGGCAAATTCTTCCTAAAAGGTGTCATTCTAAGCGAATTACCAGTAAGTATGACTTATTAACTTATCATATATTGTTACTTTGGAAGTTTTTTTATTTTGTGGTGTAGTACCAATCATCACTTTGTTGACATGTGCAAAGATATTTGGGGGTTTGATTTTGGAGTCTATGTTACCATAGATTACCCCTAACCACTGCCTCAATCCTGAACCTTGGCCTCATAGGATACAGGCTGATTTCCTGAGACTTTTCTGGAGAAAAGGTGCGTCTTATGAGCCATTAAATACGGTATCCTTAGTCAAAAGAAGAAAGAAATGAAATTGTAGAAATCCAAAGACCAGTAAATGAAGACAAAAATCAAGTGATTGGAGAGCTTTTAGTTTGCATATGTACGTTGTCTGCCCTTTAGTTAGCTGCAGCTCTCTCTCTCTCTCTCTCTCTCTCTCTCTCTGTGTGTAAGTTTCATTATCCTCATTTGTCCAACAACTATTTTTTTTCTTTATGTAGGAGAGAGAGAGAGAGAGAGAGAGAGAGAGAGAGAGAGAGAGAGAGAGAGAGAGAGAGAGAGAGAGAGAGAGAGAGAGAGAGAGAGAGCCTTCCACCCTTCCTGGCCCCACACAACGCCTGCCCCCACCTACCACCATGGCGGGGCGCCACACCAAATCCCGCCCATATATGCTGCCCAACAATGAATTGACAATCGTGTCCGCTAATGTAAGAGGTTTCCACACAAACATTGGTGAACTTACACACAGTGCAATTAACAGACACAGGGCAGACATTGTGTTCGTGTGTGAAACCTTCCTGGATGACAGCGTGCCGCAGACTTATGCTCGCGTACGAGGGTACTCGCCGTGGGTCAGAAAAGATCGCTCCACGCAGGGAGGGGGCATGGCATTCTGTTACAAAGACACAGTGAATGTTCAGGTGGTGGAGCCTCCAGTGCCCGTACCCAGGGAACTGGAGTTTCTGACCCTGAAGGTGACTGACAGGGACAGTAAAGGAGTGTTGGTTGTTGGCTGTTATCGCCCCCCTTCGCAGGGCACAGCAGTGATAGATTTTCTGTCAGCGAACTTGGACGCAATGATGACAGCCAGCCAGTGTGATAAAGTGTTGATAGTGGGGGATCTAAACCAACACACTGTGCGTAATGCCTTCAACTCCTTGCTAGTGGTGCATGACCTGCAGAACTTCGTCACCTTCCCCACACACAGGTCTGGGTCGTCCCTGGATCCGGTGGTGACGGATCTCCCAGCCCACACTGTCCGGTGCTCACCGCTAGATTTTGTGGGCACCTCAGATCATGTGGCTGTGCTCACCAAGCTCCACTTCCGCAAACCACGTGAGGAGTGCCACACTCGCACCCTCTGGAAGTGGGAGGCTGCCAATTGGGGAGCACTTCGATCCGCTCTGAGGGGGTGGGACTGGCAGA
This sequence comes from Portunus trituberculatus, assembly GCF_017591435.1. Lineage (NCBI taxonomy): Eukaryota > Metazoa > Arthropoda > Malacostraca > Decapoda > Portunidae > Portunus > Portunus trituberculatus. The sequence continues at coordinate 18,550,047 of NC_059300.1, forward strand.
GTGTGCTGCAAGGAGACACCGATTTGCAGGCGAGACGGTTCACCGAGACTCTCCACTCTCTGCAGGCACGCTGGGTGCCGCACTCACAGTACAAATCCAAGGCTTCTGATCAGCCCTGGTTTGGACCTGAGTGTCGCACTGCCTCTAACGCCAAGTACCGCGCATGGCAAGCCTACAAGATGCACCCCACGGCACGGAACAGGCAAAGGCATAGAGAGGCGACCCAGCATATGAGGGACACTCAGGAGTGGGCTACTGGACGGTGGCGAGAGAACCTCAAGGGAAAACTGAAAGGCGGCCAAGTGGGGACAAAAAGGTGGTGGAGCATAGTTAAAGAACAAAAAGGGGACGAACGAGTCACTACCATCCCCTCTCTCTCGCGGGGGGATGGCAGCATGGCTCATACTGCCCAGGACAAGGCAAACGTATTGGCAAAACACTTTGCCGGAAAAATGTGCATCCCCAACCTTGAAAAAGCTCCTCCCACTCTCCCAGAAATAGTGCAGGACAAAATAGTGACAGTGAAAACAAATGAAATAGAGGTGAGGAAGGTACTGCTGAACCTGAATGGAAAAAAAGGCTGTGGGGCCGGACAAAATTAGCCCCCGACTGCTTCGCCAGTGTGCTAGTGAACTGGCCCACCCACTCGCCGCACTGTTCAATCAGTGCTTTCAGACCAGTACGTGGCCACAAATATGGAAAACCAGCAGTGTTGTGCCAGTGCATAAAAAATGTGATAAAAGTGTCCCAAAAAACTATCGCCCTGTTTCCTGCTGCCTGTACTGAGTAAGGTGATGGAGACCGTCGTGGGCTCACGAATCGCTGAGCACCTCGAGCGGCACCACCTTATCTGTACAAGGCAGTTCGGCTTCAGGCAGGGTCGGTCAGCGGCTGACCTGCACCTGCTGCTAACAACAGACCTCAGCGCTGCCCTGGATCAAGGCAAGGCCACTGCCGTCGTGGCGCTGGACATTGAGGGCGCTTTTGACCGGGTGTGGCATGCAGCTCTGGTCAACAAACTACGTGCTGCAGGAGTAAACGGGGCCCTCTTGTCACTCCTCAGTGACTACCTGAGTGACAGGTACCTGAGAGTGACTGTTGGAGGACAAGAGTCTGAGGTGCAGCCCGTCAAAGCAGGTGTCCCTCAGGGGAGCTGCCTCGGCCCTTTGCTATGGAACCTGTATATAAATGACCTGCTGCACCTCCTCCCAAACACCAGGGCTTACGCAGACGACATCACGCTGACCCATAGCTTCAGCTCCAGGGAAGAAGCCGCTGCGATGTCCCGACTCGGCAACACGATGAGACAAATCACAGCCTGGGGCAGTGCATGGCAAGTGAGATTCGCCCGCAAAGACAAAGCTGCTTGTTGCCTCCAGGTCGAGGCCAGCCCTGCAACTCGACTTCAGTGGGGAAACACTAACGCCGCAGGACGAGGTGGAGGTGCTGGGGGTCACCTACGACCGCGAACTGACCTTCAGGACGCACATTGAGCGGCTTGCCAGAGAGGCATCGGGAAGCTGGCCTCTCTGAGGAGGATATCGTGGCTCCTGGACAGCGAGGGACTAGAGCTGCTGTATAAAGCTCAAGTTAGATCCTCGCTGGAGTACGCTTGCCTAGCGTGGGGAGGCGCGGCCCGCACGCACCTTGCTCTCTTAGACAAAGTGCAGGAGAGGCGGCGCGACTCATTAAAGGCAATAACACCGGCCAGGAGCCATGCCTCCACAGTCTTCAACACCGGAGGGACGTGGCGGGAATCACCGTTATGTATAAGGTGCACGTGTGTCACGTGAGCCATCTAGAGGCGCTCCGGCAGCCATCCCGACTGGCTGAAGTGCACACCCGAGCTGTCACCCTCGCCCCCAAGGAACTCCTGCAGCCCCGATGCAGAACGTGGCACCACCAGCGACAGTTTGTGAATACTTACGTAGGATGGTGGAACATTATTCTAGCCACACAACTGGATATAAGTGACTGCTCGTTGCAGGATTTTAAGAAAACTATTAATGACTGGTTTTTGTGTTGGCGGGAGAGTTAAAAAGTTTTAACTTTTAGATAGGGTACACTAAAAATGGCCCTTTAGTTACTTAAAGTTGCTAAGTGTATGTAATGTACGATGTAACTTGCTCTTGTATTTACTGTATTATTGTATAAATAAAAAAAAAAAAAAAAAAAAAAAAAGAGAGAGAGAGAGAGAGAGAAAACACCGGTGCTGGTTCTCTACAAAAAAGAAAAGCATTAGCCAAAATTAAGGAGCAAATGTCTTGATACCTTCCTCTTAAAGAATATAAGTTGTAGGAAGGCAGAAATATAGCAACAAATAGGGAGTTCCAGAGTTTACCAGTGAAAGGGATGAATGATTGAGAGTACTGGTTCTCTTGTATTAGAGTTGAACAGAATAGGGATGAGAGGAAGAAGAGAGCCTTGTGCAGCAAAGCCACAGGAAAGCATGCAGTTAGCAAGATCAGTAGAACAGTTAGCATGAAAATAGAGATAAAAGATAGAAAGAGATACAACATTTTGGCAGTGGGAAAGAGGCTAAAGACATTCAGTCAGAGGATGGGAGTTGATGAGACGAAAAGCTTTTGATTCCCCACCCTATCTAATAAAACTGTGTGAGTGGATCCCTCCCCAAATATGTGAAGAATACTCCATACAGGGGCAAATAAGGCCCTTATACAGAGAAAACAGTTGGAGGGGTGAGAAAAATTGATGGAGACGCCTCAGAACGTCTAACTTCATGGAAGCTATTTTAGCAGATGAGATGTGAAGTTTCCAGTTAAGATTATGAGTAAAGAACAGACTGAGAATATTCAGTGTGGAAGAGGAAGACAGTTGTCTGGAAGGATGAGTCAAGTTGATAGATGGAGGAATTGAGTTTTGAGGCATTGAACACTACTTGATTTTCTCTGCTCCAATCGGAAATCTTAGAAAGATCAGAAGTCAGGCATTCTTTGGCATCCCTGCGTGATCTGTTGACTTCCTGAAGGGTTGGTCGTCTCTGAAAGGACGTGGAAAGATGTAGGGTGGTATCATCAGTGCAGGAGTGGATAGGATAAGAAGTTTGGTTAAGAACGTCATTAATGAATAATAGAAAGAGAGTGGGTGACAGGACAGAACCCTGAGGAAGAGTACTATTAATAGATTTAGGGGAACAGTGGGTGTCTACCACAGCAGCAATAGGACAGTCTGAAAGGAAACTTGAGATAAAGTTGCAGAGAGAAAGGTAGAAACTGTAGGAGGGTAGTTTGGAAATCAAAGCTTTATGTCAGACTCTATCAAAAGCTTTTCATATGTCTAACGCGACAGCAAAAGTTTCACCAAGATCCCTAAAAGACTCAGTAAGGAAAGCCAGAAGATCACCAGTTTTTGAGAACAATAGGAGGGACGCCATCAGGTACATAAGTCTTCTGAGGGTTTAGGCCAGCAAGGCCATGGAGAACATAATTACAAAGAATTTTAATTGAAGACATGAAATAGTCAGAGGGAGGAGAAGAGGGAGGGACAAGCCCAGAATCATCCAAGGTGGAGTTGTTAGCAAAGGTTTGAGAGAAGAGTTCAGCTTTAGAGACAGAAGAGATGGCAGTGGTGCCATCAGGATGAAATAAAGGAGGGAAAGATGAAGCAATACAGTTGTTAGAGATGTTTTTGGCTAGATGCCAGAAGTCTCAAGGGGAGTTTGAGTTTGCAAGATTTTGACATTTTCTATTTATGAAGGAATGTTTGGCAAGTTGAAGAACAGACTTAGCATGATTCTGGGCGGAAATATAAGGTACATACCCAATCCTCAAGGTTCGACCAACTCACTCACCAATTCGACATTCATATCTCACGCGCCACCCACCCGGTCAAATCCACCGCCATCCCACCAGGCAGAAGTGTAAACCGACACTACCCTATACATCGCTTCCTCAGCCTCACTCTCACCCCAGCCGTCATCCAGGTAGGCCAAGCTCCGCCATTCCACCTCCTGCCTCAACGCCGCTTCGACCATGCTGTGCAAAGCCACATCCAGCCCCAGCCCTAAGCAGCACAATTTCCTGCTTTCAAAGATAAGCTTGAGCTTATAAGAAAGTGTGATGCAGGTATAGCTCACAGTGTCGTTGCAGGACAGAACCCTGAGGAAGAGTACTATTAATAGATTTAGGGGAACAGTGGGTGTCTACCACAGCAGCAATAGGACAGTCTGAAAGGAAACTTGAGATAAAGTTGCAGAGAGAAAGGTAGAAACTGTAGGAGGGTAGTTTGGAAATCAAAGCTTTATGTCAGACTCTATCAAAAGCTTTTCATATGTCTAACGCGACAGCAAAAGTTTCACCAAGATCCCTAAAAGACTCAGTAAGGAAAGCCAGAAGATCACCAGTTTTTGAGAACAATAGGAGGGACGCCATCAGGTACATAAGTCTTCTGAGGGTTTAGGCCAGCAAGGCCATGGAGAACATAATTACAAAGAATTTTAATTGAAGACATGAAATAGTCAGAGGGAGGAGAAGAGGAGGGACAAGCCCAGAATCATCCAAGGTGGAGTTGTTAGCAAAGGTTTGAGAGAAGAGTTCAGCTTTAGAAACAGAAGAGATGGCAGTGGTGCCATCAGGATGAAATAAAGGAGGGAAAGATGAAGCAATACAGTTGTTAGAGATGTTTTTGGCTAGATGCCAGAAGTCTCAAGGGGAGTTTGAGTTTGCAAGATTTTGACATTTTCTATTTATGAAGGAATGTTTGGCAAGTTGAAGAACAGACTTAGCATGATTCTGGGCGGAAATATAAGGTACATACCCAATCCTCAAGGTTCGACCAACTCACTCACCGATTCGACATTCATATCTCACGTGCCACCCACCCGGTCAAATCCACCGCCATCCCGCCAGGCAGAAGTGTAAACCGACACTACCCTATACATCGCTTCCTCAGCCTCACTCTCACCCCAGCTGTCATCCAGGTAGGCCAAGCTCCGCCATTCCACCTCCTGCCTCAACGCCACTTCGACCATGCTGTGCAAAGCCACATCCAGCCCCAGCCCTAAGAAGCACAATTTCCTGCTTTCAAAGATAAGCTTGAGCTTATAAGAAAGTGTGATGCAGGTATAGCTCACAGTGTCGTTGCAGCGCATATGGGTGTCCCTAGATCAACAGTATCAACAGTTTGGAAGAATGGGGACAAGTACTGCGAGACCACTGCAAGCGTTTTTTATTTCCAAAAATGTACTGTACAGCACCGTAATGTGTTTAAAAAGCTATAAAATGAAGCCTTTCATAGTACTGATTTAGTCTAAGTTAGTGTTTTTTAGAGGTTATAGTGATGTTTTGGGAGATTAGGCTGGAGGTTGGTCCCTATTTCCCCTAATTCTTAAGTATCTTATGGGGAAAAATTATTCATGATTTGAATAAACCCTGATTCGACCAATGAAAAACCATCCTAACCCTGTCGAATTGCAAGGATCCCCTGTACCTTTTGTGGGCAACCTCTTTATCATGCATAGCACGAGAACAGGCTGTGTTAAACCAAGGTTTAGAAAGTTTAGATTGAGATAAAGAATGAGTAATGTATGTCTTCATACCAGACATTATCACCTCTGTTATGCATTCAGCACAAGGAGATGGGTCTCTGACACAGAAACAGTAATCATTCCAGGGAAAATCAACATATGTACCACCTCCTCAAGTCCCCACAACTGGCAGAGGCAAAACGCCAGAGGCACCTCCGCTTTGGGGGATCCTGAGGAGGGGTTGGAAAAATAGGATAAGATACAGAAATGAGATTGTGACTGGAGGAGCCCAATGGAGATGATAGAGTGACAGCATAAACAGAAGAATTAGAGGTGAGGAAAAGATAAAGAATGTTGGGCATGTCTCCAAGACGGTCAGGAATACGAGTAGGGTGTTGCACCAGTTACTCTAGCTCATGGAGGATATCAATGTTGAAGGCTAGTTCACCAGGATGGTGAGTGGAGGGAAAGGAAAGCCGAAAGCTGGTGGTGAACACTAAAATCTCCAAAAATGGAAATCTTTGCGAAAGGGTAGAGAGACAGAATGTGCTCCACTTTGGAAGTTAAATAGTCAAAGAATTTACTATAATCAGAAGAGTTAGAGGAGAAACAGACAGCAGAGATGAATTTAGTTAGAGAATGACTATTGAGTTGAAGCCAGATGGTGGAAAACTTGGAAGATTCAAGAGCGTGGGCACGAGAGCAAGTTAAGTCATTGCGCACATAGACACAACATCCAGCTTTGGAATGAAAATGAGAATAGAGAAAGTAGGAGGAAACAGAGATGGGGCTACTGTCAGTTGCCTCAGATAGTTGTGTTTTTGTGAGGAAAAGTTGATGAGGTTTAGTAGAGAAGAGGTGGTGTTCCACAGATTGAAAATTAGATCTAAGACTATGAATGTTGCAGAAGTTAATGTAGAAAATGTTAAGGAAGATGTCAAGACATTTGGGGTCATTATCAAGAGAGGAGTCTAACCTAGGGACATTTCTGGTCCCCTCCCAAGAAGGGGACTCCGAGGCTAGGTTTGGAGTTGCCATTTTTTTATTTTGAATTCTAAGTGAAGGGTGTATGCGTAGTATGTGCATGTAGTTTTGTGTGAAGAAGGAGAGTTGTTTTTAGAGGGCAGGCTGTGACTGTCCTCTTGAGTTGTGAAACACAAAGGGAAATGTTCAGAGAGATCACAACTACCTTTAATGGAAGGTTCACAGCACCCCTGAACTAGTACTATTAGACCTCACTGGGAGTAAATTATCATTTCGGTAGGTGTCTACTACCTTCTCCAAGATAGATGTGCATATCTAGCAATTCACACCAGCAGGCCTCCCTCTCTCTTTCTCTCTCACTGTAGCAAAGTTGTTATCCACGCTTGCTCAACAATGTTCAAACAGAAATGAATAACTAGCATTTCACTTTGGCAGGCAACAGATCCAAGCAGCTCAGGACCACAAATTACCATGAGTCACTCTGGTGACCCCCACAGGTAAGCAGTTGCTGCTCACCACCTTTTTACATGCTTTGTAAATCGTAAATGAATAAAACAAGTTACAATGGTATCTAGCATGCCTTTTGGCTTGTTTATTGTGTCATATGGAGGCAGTGGCATAGTGGATAAGGTGGTGAGTGTGGGATCGGGCAGACGACCATGTGTAGGTTCGAATCCCACCACCATGCCATTTGTTGAATGGTTTAAATTTACCTACATGTCACCATAGTACCCAGGTTCTAGGTGGTTACACCAAAGATGCGCTTGGGTGGTAATATGGGCCCTAATATGGGTACCACTATAAACAAAATTGCCTGCACCACTAATGGGTGGAAGCTGAACAGCATTTCCTATACATACTACTCAAGTATACCTACAGGCGCTATAGGCCATTGTGTAAGAAAGAAAAAAAAAAAAAAAAAAAAAAAAAAAAAAATCTCGGTCTCCGTCTTTTTCTAATATTTTTTTTCTTACCTTCATTTCTTAATACTTTCTCCTTCTCCCTCTCTTCCCGGTTCATATCTCTTATTATCCATATACAGGTAACTCTCGATTTACGTGATAGATGCTTTCCAAGAGGCATCGCGTATATCAAAATTTGCGTAAAACAAACATGTAATTCTAATGAGGCACAAGAAGAGTGGGAGCTGGATCCAAAATTCTTTAACAACCTCAGAGCAACCTCCTGCCGCGAAATGGCATCCATGAACGCTTTTAGGGACGGTGACGAGGTTGCTATCAGGTTGCTCTCAGTTTGCTGGGAACACCACCTCTCCAGGTGGTGTTACTGTCTTATATATATGCATTTATGTTCACAAAACAACATTTCTATTAGCTTTTTACAAACCTTGCCCCCAAGAAAGGATTGTTTTGTACTGCATAAAGTGAAATCTTACATGGAATACCAAAAAATAAAGCAGAGATGAGATTGGCCACAGACAAGGCAGAGATTTGCGGCGACTCGGGCGCTTCTTTTTCTTGCGACCCTTTTAGCTTGTGTGTTGCTTTCACCACAATATTTGTTTCCACTCCTCTATTGCCTGCTATAATGGATATCATATCTTAGTATTCATATATGCTCATGCCATGAGGATAACCTCGACTTTGTGGCACCGAGTGATAGTGAATTACTAATGAAATACCGCGGTTTTTCATTAGTTGACAGTCCCATTTCCTTCAGTCGTTCTTCATATGTGGGGTCCTTTAATTCCGGCACCATCTTTGTAGCAATCTTCTGTATCCTTTCCAATTTTCTTATATATTTTTTAGAGCTCGGAGACCATACCACTGCTGCATATTCCAGACTTGGAGTGATTGTGATGATTTTTTCATAATATCTTTCTCCATGTACTGAAATGCCACTCTTATATTAGTCAACATTTTATATGACAGTCCAAATATCTTGCTTATGTGCTTTTCGGGGCTCAGATTTTCTTGTATGATCACTCCTAGATCTTTTTCCTCTTTAGTCTTCATTATTTGTTCCTCTCCCATCAAATATTTCCATACCAGTCTTCTCTTACTCTTTCCTAGTTCCATTATGTGACATTTCTTGGCACTAAATTTCAATTTCCACTTCTTGCTCCACTCATAGATCTTGTTTATATCTTCCTGCAACAGCAGACAGTCCTCTCTGGTTTTGATAACTTAGTAGCTTTGCATCATCAGCGAACAAATTTATATAACTGTTTATCCCAATGTAAATGTCATTTACATAAATCTGAAACATAATGGGGGCTAACACTGACCCTTGTGGCACTCCGCTGGTTACTTTACCTCAAATTGAGCATGTGTCTCTGATCACAGTTCTCATTTCCCTATCCTTCAAATAATCTCTTCTTCATTCTAGTGAAGTTCCTCACAGTTCTCCTATTTTCTCTAGTTTCCAAAGTAGTCTTCCATGAGGGACTCTATCTAAAGCCTTTTTAATATCCAGGTATACTGTGTCGTAACAGTATACCTGAGGAAGCCCTATGGGCAAAACGCTAGGGAAATAAAGTACTCCTGCTACTTCTGAGTTTCTTCTCACCACCCATCCACCTATACTGTGTCTACCCATCCATCTCTGTTTTGAAGTCCTGCAATAACTCTCAAGTAGAAGCTTAATAAGTTTGATACACATGACTACCCTGTCCTGAACCCAAATTGTCTGTTTGATATGACTTGCTCCTCTTCTAAAAATTTAACCCATTTTTCTTTGATAATTATTTCACACAACTTCCCCAAGACACTTGTAAGTAACACTGGTCTGTAGTTTAGTGGTTCAGTTGCCTTTCCTCCTTTAAATATCGGTATTACGTTTCCTCTCTTCCATTTTATTTGAACTTGTAATTATTTCCCAAATTGGATCCAGAAGTTGCTCTTTACATTTTTCTAACAATCAGACTGATACACCATCTGGCCCCATTGCTTTTGACATCAAATTATCCAATAATCTTCCGTTATCCTCTTTGTGCACTACAATCTCCTCTAATCCCTAGCAATCCCATGTCCTATTAGGTTCTGTGAAATCATCTTCTGCAGTGAACACCGTTTTGAAGCTCTCATTCATTATTTCACGCATTTCCTTCTCTGTTTGGTATGTCTTCCCTTCTTTAATTATTTTTTCAATTGTTTCCTTATTCTTTGTTTTGCTATTTATAAACTTGTAGAAAAGTTTGGGTTCATCTTTGCTTTTATTCACTACATCTTTCTCAAAGTTTCTTTCTTCCCCACTCCTCACTCTAATATAATCATTTTTAGCATCTTTGTACTGCCATCTGTTATAGTCATTTCCCTGTTTTATGAGTTTCTTCTAAGCTTTATGTTTTGCCTTTTTAGCTTGTATGCATCTAGCATTGTACCAAGCATGTATTTTTTTCTTAACTCTATAAACAGGTACAAATTTTGTTACTCCTTCATTATATTTCTGTAAGAATGTCATATTTCTCTTGTACTGTCTTTCTGTACATAATATTTCTCCACTCAATATCAGCAAAATATATCCTTAATTTTAAAAAATCTGCTCTTGCATAATTTAATCTCTCTCCTTTAAAGTCATCTCTATAACCTATCCCATCTTCCTCCTGAATTTGCATCTTTAATGTCACATGATCACTTCTCCCCATTGGACTAAGGTATTGTATGATTGGAGGAGGTTCTGGTTTCTTTGTCAAGCAACGATGGTTCTTTTTCCCCCCTGTACCTTGTTGACTCTTTCACCCACTGATCCATTGCATTAACCACAGTCAACTGTAACACTTTCTCACTCCACTGCCCAGCATTATCCATTACTTCCATCTTGCTCCAGTTTACTTTTTTACAGTTAACATGTTTTCTAGGCACCTAATCACCTCTTTGCATATCTTTATGTTCTTCTGTTCCCCATATATTAGTCTTTGGTGGAACATATTTAACTATAATTTTTCTCTTCAATTCTTCTATTTTGATTGTTACTCCCATTACTTCCACTTTGTCCTCACCATATTACACATCCTCCACACATATATTACCATGAACCATTATTAGCAATCCTCCTCCCCCTTTAACCTTCCTGTCTCTCCTCCAGGTATTATATCCCTTCTCTTTAAAGTTAACATGGATCCCTTCTCTTAATTTTACTTCACCAAGTCATCCTCTGTGGAGTGGAGCTTCCCCATGAGATACGCTTTGCCATGTAATGCAGTCAGTAGCTTGCACGCCATTGTGCTGGGCAGATGTTCGTTGTGCGAGAACTTGCTTTGGTGTTTTTTCCCTTTTCAGGTAAGGTCATGTCGACCGTTACGCAGCGACAGTGCCTTCTACCCGTTATCCAATCTTTGGAGCGGGTAGAGCCATTCAAGTGGCTATATCTATTGTGTGGCAGATATACCAAGCTTACAGCTCTTGTTGTTGTACCACAGGGTGACGGCCATGTCTTCTTCTGGAGGGGAGTCTGCTGGGCTTTCCTTGGGATCCCCCATGGGTTCCAGGACCAGCAGGAATGCTCATAGTCAGGTTGGGGGAGGTGGTTCTGCCAGTAGTCTCCCCCGGCCTGGAAGTTTGCGGGCCACTCGCCGGGCCATGGCACGCTTGGACCTGCACGTGTAAATAAGCTCTCCACTTCGCCACACTTACCTACCTCACAGGATGCCATGCCTTGGGACGTGGTTTTGACGGCCCTTGTAGAGTTAAGGGATGAGGTAAACAAGCTGAAAAGGGACAGACTGCCACCTGCCCCCATGCCGTGCAGGGTGAATGAGGGAGCAAGTACTTCTCAAGGTACGCAGCACAATAGTTCACCTGTTCACAATTTCACTGGATTCCTTGATCCCATCTGTGAAGCTGGTGTTGTCACTGAGCAGAACTTTAGTGACAGTGTATTAATGCATAATGCTAAGATATTTGGGCCTCTGGATATGGTCTCTGAGGACATTGACCAACAGGTAGCAGATATAGTGAACTTTCTGTTAACTGATGGAATGCGTGGTCTTCCAAGTTCTGCCTATCTTCGTCGTTTAGATTCTTCAGTAGGTCTTTCACTGATTTCATTTCTTCTTTTTCTCTTTTTGGTCTATATTTTATATTGTTTTCTTTTATTACAAATACGACTACACTCTTCTTTTTTTCTGCAATTTCTCTAACTAAATTTCCTTTTGTCTTGAGGACTCCTATCATTTTGCTTGTTATATTTTCTTTTTTTTCTTTAAGTTGTTCTTGAATCACCTCCTCAAAATCAGCCTTATCTTTCTTATCTTGGACTCTCCATGCTTGTACTTCTTTTTTAATCACATTCTGTACTCTTTCCTCTTCCTTGTTTACTAGATCTTTCAGCTTCTCTTTTTCTTTCTCGGCTTTACCGAGTCCTTCTTCCGTCTGCATTTTTTTTTTTTTTTTGTGTGTGTGTATTTACCTAGTTGTATTTACCTAGTTGTAGTTTTACAGGGCCTGGGCTTTATGCTCATGTGGCTCCATCTCCATATCTACACTTATCCAATCTTACTTTAAAAGTGTGCACACTCGTTGCAGACACTACTTCTTCATCTAAACTGTTCCACGTCTCAATACATCTCTGCGGGAAACTATATTTTTTTATATCTCTCAGATATCTTCCCTTTCTCAGCTTTTTACTATGCGATCTTGTGCTTCGGGTGTCATATTCTTCTCTCAGGATCAGTTTCTCATTATCCACTTGGTCCATTCCGTTGATCAATTTATAGACTTTTATCAGGTCGCCTCTCTCCCTTCTTTGTTCCAAGGTTGGTAGATCCATAGCCTTTAGTCTCTCCTCATATGTCATCCCTTCAAGTTCTGGGACCATTCTTGTAGCCATTTTTTGTACCCTCTCCAATTTTCTTATGTGTTTCTTTTTATGAGGGGTCCACACTACTCCTGCATATTCCAATCTGGGTCTTATTATAGTATTTATCAATTTCTTCATCATTTCTTTGTCCATGTAGTGAAATGCTACTCCAATATTCCTTAGCAAATTATATGTTTCTCTAAAATTCTATCAATATGGCTTACTGGTTGATTGTTTTCTTCCATCGTCACTCCTAAGTCCTTTTCCTTTTTACTTTCTCCAGTTCTACTCCATCTCCCATCTTATAGATTCCCACAGGTCGTCTTTCACTCTTTCCCATTTCCATGACATGGCTTTTGTTCACATTGAATTCCATTTCCCACTTCTTACTCCATTCCCAGATCTTATTTAGGTCTTCTTGCAGTATTTCACAATCCTCCTTTTGCTTTATAACTCTGCACAGTTTCGTATCATCCAAACAAATTTATGTAGCTGTTCACTCCTTCTGGCATGTCGTTAATATAAATGAGGAAAAGTACTGGTGCCAATACTGACCCCTGTGGCACTCCGCTTTCTACTCTCCACTTGGACTTCATATCTTTAACTACCGTCCTTATTTCTCTCCCCTCAAATAATTTTCTATCCATCTCAATGTGCTTCCTTTTAAGCCACCCTTCTCCTCTAACTTCCACAGTAATCTTGCGTGTGGCACTTTGTCAAACGCCTTTTTTAAATCCAAATAGATGCAGTCAACCCATCCTCTCTCTCTTGTACTCTATCAACTATTCTAGAATAGAAACTCAATAAATTAGTTACACAAGACCGTCCTTTTCTAAAACCAAATTGGCTATTTGATATTAATTTGTTGTCTTCAAGGAACTCGATCCATTGTTTCTTTATTATTCTTTCACACATCTTGCATATTACACTAGTTAGTGATACCGGTCTGTAATTTAAAGGTTCTTCTTCCTTCCGCTCTTATATATGGGAACCACCTCAGCTCTTTTCCATTCTACTGGCACTGTTCCATTTTCTATTGAGCATTTTATGATGTTGTATATAGGACTTGCTAGTTCTTCCCTACATTCTTTCAGTATTCTGCCTGAGACTTCATCCGGTCCCATTGCCTTCTCTTCATCCAGTTCCTTCATTAACTCTTTTATTTCAAGCTTGGTTACTTTAATCTCTTTCATATAGATTGTCTCTATTACCCTGTGGCCTCTCAAATTTGGATTCTTTAGTAAAGACCTCCTGGAATTTTTATTTAATAGTTCTGCCATACTTTTGGGTCTTCCACCATCTGTTCTCTCCTTTTAACCTTTCTATTGTTTCTTTTGCCTAATTTTTCCATTTATGAATCTATAGAACAATTTTGGTTGCTCCTTACATTTTTCGACAATATCTTTTTCAAGTTCTTTTCCTCTTCCTTCCTCACCTTAACATATTCATTTCTGCCTTGAAGTTTTCCTTGTTTGTTGGATTCTATTTCTCCTCCACCTTTTCCATGCTCCATCTCTTTTCTCCTTTGCCCTAGCACACCTTGCATTAAACCAATCTTTCTTTCCTTCTTCTTTTGGTCTATATTTTGGGACATATTCCCTGACTCCTGTTTTGTAAATTTCCAAAAATAAGTTATATTTGTCTTGCATTGTCTCTGAGTTTTCCATCTCCTCCCAGTGTACGTTTTAAAATAGTTCTTGAGATTCTCAATATCAGCCTTTCTGTAATTTAATCGGTCTCCTTTGTATGAATCGTCTCTATCTTCCTTTCCTTCTTCTATATCTATTTCTAATATTGCATGGTCACTCTTTCCCAATGGGCACTTATATCTTATATCGTCATTCATTTGTATACCCCTTGTAAAAACTAGGTCCAATCTCGCTCGTCGTTTCCTCTGAATCTTGTGCATTCCTTTACTCTCTGGTCCATCATATTGTCTATCATTAGGTTCAAGAATCTTTCTCCCCAGGCTTCTTCCCCCACACCACTTTCATAATTTTCCCAGTCCACTTCTTTACAGTTGAAATCTCCTACTAATATCACTTTTCTCCTTTCTTTAACGATTCTCATTAGACTCCTTATTGTGTCATCTATCATCTTTATATTCTTGATTGGTCCATGAATTTGTTTTTGGTGGCACATATGTTACAATGATTGTTAACTCTTTTTTATTAATATGCATCTTAATATACAATACTTCTGCTTTTCCTTCCCCACATTCCACTTGGTTGATCACTATCTAATTCCTTAACATTATCATGACTCCTCCTCCTCCTTTACCCACTCTGTCTCTTCTCCATACATTATACCTATTATCCAAATCTATTATGATTGCCTCATTTAGTTTTGTTTCAGCCAGGCATACAATATCTGGATTTTCTTTCCTTATGTAATCTCTTAATTCTAATTTACTTGATAAAACCCCGTCTGTGTTCGTATACATCATTTTTAGTCTTTTGCCTTCATCATTTTAGTTAAACTTGTTCCACTTTTTCTCTTCCTTCTCGTTTATATACCATTTCCTTATCCTGTCTCCTAGAATTCTCCAAAAATGCCTTCTTCTCCTCTTCTGACCTTTCATTATTCTTTTCCTTACTGCTGCTGCCAGTTCATTGTATCTCTTCCTTTCTTCCTCATTTCTATTTTTCTTTATATAGATATCCTTACAGCCTTCTGTTTCTCTAAGTTTTGTTGTTCTATATAATATTTCTTCTGTTGCTGCTTGTGATTTTAGTAGTATTTTAATTGGTCTAGTTTTTCCTTCTTGATATGGTCCCATTCTGTTTATTTCTTCTACTTCCTCTTCCAAGTTCTGCCTATCTTCATCATTAAGATTCTTCAGTAGGTCTTTGACTGATTTCATTTCTTCTTTTTCTCTTTTTGGTCTATATTTTATATTTTTGTGTGTGTGTGTAATTCACTGTTTGATCTGCTGCAGTCTCTGACGAGACAGCCAGACGTTACCCTACAGAACGAGCTCAGAGCTCATTGTTTCCGATCTTCGGATAGGCCTGAGACCAGGCACACACCACACACCGGGACAAGGTCACAACTCCTTGATTTACATCCCGTACCTACTCACTGCTAGGTGAACAGGGCTACATGAAGGAGACACACCCAAATATCTCCACCCGGCCTCAACTCGGTCATCTGACTTGTGAAGCCAGCGCTCTAACCACTGAGCTACCTGTGTGTGTGTGTGTGTGTGTGTGTGTGTGTGTGTGTGTGTGTGTGTGTGTGTGTATTTACCTAGTTGTAGTTTTACAGGGCCTGGGCTTTATGCTCGTGTGGCCCCATCTCCATATCTACACTTATCCAATCTTACTTTAAAAGTATGCACACTCGTTGCAGACACTACTTCTTCATTTAAACTGTTCCACGTCTCAATACATCTTTGCGGAAACTATATTTTTAACATCTCTCAGACATCTTCCTTTTCTCAGCTTTTTACTATGCGATCTTGTGCTTCAATGTCATATTCTTCTCTCAGGATCAGTTTCTCATTATCCACTTGGTCCATTCCGTTGATCAATTTAAAACTTGTATCAGGTCTCCTCTCTCCTTCTTTGTTCCAGGGTTGGTAGATCCATAGCCTTTAGTCTCTCCTCATATGTCATCCTTCAAATTCTGGAACCATTCTTGTAGCCATTTTTGTAGTCTCTCAATTTCCTTATGTGTTTCTTTTATAAGGGGTCCACACTACTCATGCATATTCCAATCTGGGTCTTATTAAAGTACTTATCAATTTCTTCATCATTTCTTTGTCCATGTGGTGAAATGCTACTCCAATATTCCTTAGCAAATTATATGTTTCTCTAAAAATTCTATCAATATGGCTTACTGGTTGATTGTTTTCTTCAATCGTCACTCCTAAGTCCTTTTCCTTTTTTACTTTCTCCAGTTCTACTCCATCTCCCATCTTATAGATTCCCACGGGTCGTCTTTCACTCTTTCCCATTTCCATGACATGGCTTTTGTTCAAATTGAATTCCATTTCCACTTTTGCTCCATTCCCATATCTTATTTAGGTCTTCTTGCAGTATTTCACAATCCTCTTTTTGATTTATAACTCTGCACAGTTTCGTATCATCTGCAAACAGATTTATGTAGCTGTTCACTCCTTCTGGCATGTCGTTAATATAAATGAGGAAAAGTATTGGTTCCAATACTGACCCTTGTGGCACTCCACTTTCTACTGCTCTCCACTTGGACTTCATATCTTTAACTACCGTCCTTATTTCTCTCCCCCTCAAATAATTTTCTATCCATCTCAATGTGTTTCCTTTTAAGCCACCCTTCTCCTCTAACTTCGATAGTAATCTTGCATGTGGCACTTTGTCAAATGCCTTTTTTAAATCCAAATAAATACAGTCAACCCATCCCTCTCTCTCTTGTACTCTATCAACTATTCTAGAATAGAAACTCAGTAAATTAGTTACACAAGACCATCTTTTCCTAAAACCAAATTGGCTATTTGATATTAATTTGTTGTCTTCAAGGAACTTGATCCATTGTTTCTTTATTATTCTTTCACACATCTTGCATATTACACTAGTTAGTGATACCGGTCTGTAATTTAAAGGTTCTTCCTTCCTTCCACTCTTATATATGGGAACCACCTCAGCTCTTTTCCATTCTACTGGTACTGTTCCATTTTCTATTGAGCATTTTATGATGTTGTATATAGGACTTGCTAGTTCTTCCCTACATTCTTTCAGTATTCTGCCTGAGACTTCATCTGGTCCCATTGCCTTGTCTTCATCCAGTTCCTTCATTAATTCTTTTATTTCAAGCTTGGTTACTTTAATCTCTTTCATATAGACTGTCTCTATTACCCTGTGGCCTTTCAAATTTGGATTCCTTAGTAAAGACCTCCTGGAATTTTTTATTTAATAGTTCTGCCATACTTTTGGGTCTTCCACCATCCGTTCTCTCCTTTTAACCTTTCTATTGTTTCTCTTTGTTTAATTTTTCCATTTATGAATCTATAGAACAATTTTGGTTGCTCCTTACATTTTTGGACAATGTCCTTTTCAAAGTTCTTTTCCTCTTCCTTCCTTACCTTAACATATTCATCTCTCGCTGCCTTGAAGTTTTCCTTATTTGTTGGATTTCTATTTCTCCTCCATCTTTTCCATGCTCCATCTCTTTTCTCCTTTGCCCTAGCACACCTTGCATTAAACCAATCTTTCTTTCCTTCTTCTTTAGGTCTATATTTTGGGACATATTCCCTGACTCCTGTTTTATATATTTCCAAAAATAAGTTATACTTCTCTTGGATCGTCTCTGAGTTTTCCATCTCCTCCCAGTTTACATTTTTATAATAGTTCCTGAGATTCTCAATATCAGCCTTTCTGTAGTTTAATCGGTCTCCTTTGTATGAATTGTCTCTATCTTCCTTTCCCTCTTCTATATCTATTTCTAATATTACATGGTCACTCTTTCCCAATGGGCACTTATATCTTATATCCTCATTCATTTGTATAGCCCTTGTAAAAATTAGGTCCAATCTCACCGGCTCGTCATTTCCTCTGAATCTTGTGCATTCCTTTACTCTCCGGTCCATCATATTGTCTATCATTAGGTTTAGGAATCTTTCTCCCCAGGCTTCTTCCCCCATACCACTTTCATAATTTTCCCAGTCCACTTCTTTACAGTTGAAATCTCCTACTAATATCACTTTTTTCCTTTCTTTAACGATTCTCATTAGACTCCTTATTGTGTCATCTATCATGTCTTTATATTCTTGATTGGTCCATGAATTTGTTTTTGGTGGCACATATGTTACAATGATTGTTAACTCTTTTTTATCAATATGCATCTTAACATACAATACTTCTGCTTTTCCTTCCCCACATTCCACTTTGTCTATCACTATCTCCTTCCTTAACATTATCATGACTCCTCCTCCTCCTTTACCCACTCTGTCTCTTCTCCATACATTATACCTATTATCCAAGACTATTTTGATTTCCTCATTTAGTTTTGTTTCAGCCAGGCATACAATATCTGGATTTTCTTTCTTTATGTAATCTCTTAATTCCCCGTCTATGTTCATATACATCATTTTTAGTCTCTTGCCTTTATAATTTTTAGTTAAACTTGTTCCACTTTTTTCTCTTCCTTCTCGTTTATATACCATTTCCTTATCCTGTCTCCTAGAATTCTCCAAAAAAATGCCTTTTTTTCCTCTTCTGACCTTTCATTATTTTTTTCCCTTACTGCTGCTGCCAGTTCATTGTATCTCTTCCTTTCCTCCTCATTTCTATTTTTCTTTATATAGATACCCTTGCAGCCTTCTGTTTCTCTAAGTTTTGTTGTTCTATATAATATTTCTTCTGTTGCTGCTTGTGATTTTAGTAATATTTTAATTGGTCTCGTTTTTCCTTCTTGATATGGTCCCATTCTGTTTATTTCTTCTACTTCCTCTTCCAAGTTCTGCCTATCTTCGTCGTTTAGATTGTTCAGTAGATCTTTGACTGATTTCATTTCTTCTTTTTCTCTTTTTGATCTATATTTTATATTTTTTTCTTTTATTCCAAATACGACTACACTCTTCTTTTTTTCTGCAATTTCTCTAACTAGATTTTCTTTAGTCTTGAGGACTCCTATCATTTTGCTTGTCATATTTTCTTCTTTTTCTTTAAGTTGTTCTTGAATCACCTCCTGAAAATCGGCCTTATCTTTCTTATCTTGGACTCGCCATGTTTGTATTTCTTTTTTAATCACATTCTGTATTCTTTCCTCTTCCTTGTTTACTAGATCTTTCAGCTTCTCCTTTTCTTTTTCGGCTTTACCGAGTCCTTCTTCCATCTGCTTTTTGTAGTTAGCTACTTCCTTTTTTAGTTCTTCGTTTTCAGCTCTTAGCCTAGCTTCGTTTTCTTCCACTTTTCTTATCCTTTCTCTCAGTCTTATAAACTCCTTTTCCTGTTCTTCATTCTCTTTCATTTCCATCTTCTCCTTTATCAGTTTATCTAGTTTACATTCAATATTGAACACTCTCTTAAGTAGTGACGTAGTCGTCGTATTGAAGCCTTTGAATACGCGTTCTCCCTCACCAACATAGTCATCATCAGCCCTTCTCTATTCTCATGTCTGCATTTGATGGAATCTCTTTTCACTCATTATTCCTTAATAATTGATTTCATGAAGAAAAAAATAGTCCACACTACCTGCCCAGGCCACTGTAAATACTATACAACAGGTATGTAGTGAAGATCAGCTGATCGTCGGAACTGCGCCAGTGCGTCCGCCCTCAACCGTGTCTGTCGTGTGTGTGTGTGTGTGTGTATTTACCTAGTTGTAGTTTTACAGGGCCTGGGCTTTATGCTCGTTTGGTCCCGTCTCCATATCTACACTTATCCAATTTTTCTTTAAAACTACGTACACTCTTTGCTGATACCACTTCCTCACTCAAACTGTTCCAAGTCTCAACACATCTTTGCGGGAAACTAAATTTTTTAACATCTATCAGACATCATCCCTTCCTTAATTTCTTACTATGCGATCTTGTGCTTCTAAAGTCATATTCTTCTCTCAGGATCAGTTTCTCATTAACAACTTCATCCATTCCGTTAATCAATTTATAAACTTGTATCAGATCCCCTCTCTCTCTTCTCTGCTCCAAGGTTGGTAGATCCATTGCCTTTAGTCTCTCCTCATATGCCATCCCTTTAAATTCTGGAACCATTCTTGTAGCCATTTTTGTAGTCTCTCTAATTTTCTTATGTGTTTCTTTTATGGGGAGTCCACACAACTCCTGCATATTCCAATCTAGGTCTTATTTTAGTACTTATCAATTTCTTCATCATTTCTTGTCCATATAGTGAAATGCTACTCCAATATTCCTTAGCAAATTATACGTCTCTGAAAATTCTATCAATATGGCTTACCGGTTGATTATTTTCTTCCATTGTCACTCCCAAGTCCTTTTCCTTTTTACTTTTTCTAGTTCTACTCCATCTCCCATCTTATAGATTCCCACTGGTCGTCTTTCACTTTTTCCCATTTCCATGACATGGCTTTTGTCCACATTGAATTCCATCTCCCATTTTTTGCTCCATTTCCAGATCTTGTTTAAGTCTTCCTGTAGTATTTCACAATCCTCTTTTTGTTTAATGACTCTGCACAGTTTCACATCGTCCATAAACAGATTTATGTAGCTGTTCACTCCCTCTGGCATGTCATTTATATACGAGAAAAAGTATTGGTGCCAATACTGACCCCTGTGGCACTCCGCTGTCTACTGTTCTCCACTTGGACTTCATATCTTTAACTATCGTCTTTATTTCTCTCCCCCTTAAGTAATTCTTCATCCATCTCAATGTGCTTCCTTTTAAGCCACCCTTCTCCTCTAACTTCCATAGTAATCTTTCATGTGGCACTTTATCAAAAGCCTTTTTTAGATCTAAATAAATACAGTCAACCCATCCCTCTCTCTCTTGTACTTTATCAACTATTCTAGAGTAGAAACTCAATAAATTTGTCACACATGACCGACCTTTTCTAAAACCAAATTGGCTATTTGATAATATTTTGTTGTCTTCAAGAAACTCGCTCCATTGCTTCTTTATTACTTTTTCACACATCTTGCATATTACACTAGTTAGTGATACCAGTCTGTAATTTAAAGGTTCTGCCTTCCTTCCGCTCTTATATATGGGAACCATTTCAGCTCTTTTCCACTCCACTGGCACTGTTCCATTTTCTATTGAGCATTTTATGATGTTGTATATTGGACTTGCTAGTTCTTCCCTACATTCTTTCAGTATTCTGCGTGAGACTTCATCCAGTCCCATTGCCTTTTCCTCATCCAATTCCGTCATCAACTTTTTTATTTCAAGCTTGGTTACTTTAATCTCTTTCATATGGACAGTCTCTATTACCCTGTGGTCTTTCAAATTTGGATTCCTTAGTAATGACCTCATGAAATTTACTATTTAACAGTTCTGCCATACTTTTGGGTCTTCCACCATTCCGTTTTTCCCTTTTAACCTTTCTATTGTTTCTTTTTGTCTTATTTTTCCATTTATGAATCTGTAGAACAATTTTGGTTGTTCCTTACATTTTTCGACAATGTCCTTTTCATAGTTCTTTTCTTCTTCCTTTCTCACCTTAGCATATTCATTTCTTGCTGTTTTGAAGTTTTCCTTATTTTCTGGATTTCTGTTTCTTCTCCACCTTTTCCATGCTCCATCTCGTTTCTCCTTTGCCCTAGCACATCTTGCATTAAACCAATCTTTCTTTCCTTCTTCTTTAGGTCTATATTTCGGAACATATTCCTGACCCCAGTTTTGTATATTTCCAAAAATAAGTTATATTTCTCTTGAACCGTTAATGAGTTTTCCATCTCCTCCCAGTTTACGTTTTAAAATAGTTCTTGAGATTCTCAATATCAGCCTTTCTGTAATTTAATCGGTCTCCTTTGTATGATTCATCTCTATCTTCCTTTCCTTCTTCTATATCCATCTCTAATATTACATGGTCACTCTTTCCCAATGGGCACTTGTATCTTATATCATCGTTAATTGGTATATCCCTTGTAAAAACTAGGTCTAATCTTGCCGGCTCATTGTTTCCTCTGAATCTTGTGTTTTCCTTTACTCTTTGGACCATCAAATTATCTATCATTAGGTTCAGGAATCTATCTCCCAGGCATCTTCCCCCATACCACTTTCATAATTTTCCCAGTCTACCTCCTTACAGTTGAAATCTCCTACCAATATCACTTTTCTCCTTTCCTTAATGATTCTTGTAAGACTCCTTATTGTGTCATCTATCATGTCTCTATATTCTTGGTTAGTCCATGAGTTTGTTTTGGTGGCACATATGTTCCAATGATTGTTAACTCCTTTTTGTTAATATGCATCTTAACATACAGTATTTCTGATTTTCCTTCCCCAAACTCCACTTGATTTACCACTATCTCCTTCCTTAACATCATCATGACTCCTCCTCCTCCTTTACCCACTCTGTCTCTCCTCCATATATTATACCTTTTATCTATGTCTATTTTATTGCCTCATTTAACTTTGTTTCCACCAGGCATACAATATCTGGTTCTTCTTTCTTTATGTAATCTCTTAATTCTAATTTACTAGATAAAATCCCATCTATGTTTGTATACATCATTTTTAATCTCTTGTTCTTATCATTTTTAGTTAAACTTGCTCCATTCTTTTCTCTTCTTTCTCTTTTATATACCATTTCCTTATCCTGTCTCCTATAATTCTCCAAAAGAATGCCTTCTTCTCCTCCTCTGACCTTTTTATTATTTTTTTCTCTTGCTTCTGCCACCAGTTCATGTGTTTGTGTGTGTGTGTGTGTGTGTGTGTGTGTGTGTGTGTGTGTGTGTGTGTGTGTGTGTGTGTGTGTGTGTGTGTGTGTGTCTGTCTGTCTGTCTGTCTGATGTCACCAAAAGCCTAAGGGTAAGATCAATGATGCACCCCACCTTTAAAAGTCATCTAAAATTACTTTGTGTGATTGTATTTACATAATGTTTGATAAAGGAAACTTTTTCAACACAAAAGGAAGGGAAATGATTACAGTATTACCGGTATTTTTATATAAATATTGGTATACAAGCAACCCCCGTTTAACGAAGGTTCACACAACGAAATTTCGCTACAATGAAGGTTTCATTTTACTACCATCTGCTCGTCTAACGAACACCAAACTCGCTTTAACGAAGTTTTATCCAGGTAATTTTCTCCAAATTTGAAAGCCCCACCGTATCATGCAAGCTGACAGGCTTTTGAATACACTAGGAGCTGCTGGTACTAAGGCCTGCCTCAGGAGAAATCCTGAGACACATGTAGAATAAAGATCAAGATCAAACCTCTCATGGACAACACAGGCACTTCCAATACAAAGGCCTGACTCAGAAGAAATTCTGTGTCATCTGTAGCATCAAGATCAAGATCAAGATCATGTGCACCACTCACTCCCCAGTCAAAATATAACAGCATCACCAGTAGCTCATCTTCCCTAGTTCAACTTACCACCAAAACACCCTGCAATGTGGCCTAACGTTCCTAAGAAGACTAGGAAGTGTCTTACTCTCGAAGTGAAGCTGGGTATTATTCACAGACACGAGAGAGGCCAGAAAACTAATAACATTGCTCGCCACCATCTTGACTCCATCTACTGTCTACTATTTTCAAGTCAGCAGACTCTATTAAGAAGGCCGGTGAGCCCGTATCTTCCTTGAAAGCTAAAAGAACCACCTGAACTCCTGACTCTACAATGGATAAAATGGAAAGCCTTGTGGAAATGTGGTACATAAGTTTAGTATGCGGTACCATGATGCGCATTTTCTTTACATTCCACAGGTTGCCAGTTAGTGTCTTTCCTGTTTCACTCTCCCTCCTTCATAAAGTTAAGATCATCTACATTATAAAGTTACATACATACATACATTAATGTACATTATAATGACTTAAATCAAACTACCTAAATGTTTAACTTCATAATTTTTACTTTCATTAAACCTTTTACTGTACTATGATGCACTCTCGCTTTGCTTACTCTTAATGGAAGTTATAATCGGTTCACTTAACGAAGTTTCGCTTAACGAAGTGCTTTTTTAGGAACGTAACCCCTTCGTTAAGCGGGGGTTGCCTGTATTGGTATCGTAATTTCATATAAAAAAGGAGTGTATCGGTACGTTTCAGAATATCAGTAATACTTATACAGGTTGAACCTTCTTAATCCGGTATTCCTTCATCCGGCAAAATCTTTGTTTGCCGTAATTTTTGAATTGGAGTAATTTGCCGGACTGCCGCTAGGACGCGGCGGCGCTGTGCTGTGTTTTGGAGCCCGGGCATTCCGGGTCAAATTTGGATCAGAACCACGCTGCCGTTCATTGTCCCCCACCCCCCCTTGCATAAACATATTTTTCTGTAATATTTGCCTCTAAACATGGTTTCCAAGCAACCAGGAAGTGATAGTGTTGTGTGTGAACCACAGAAAAAGCACAAACATATGACAATATCAGTGCAACAGAAAGTGGACCTATTGAGGAAGCTAGATAAAGGTGTTTCAGTGTGGACCCTATGCCAACAGTAGAACATTAGGCAAGTATATAGAGGGTGTTTTGGGGACCACCTATAGTTTGGAATTTTCCATGGTCCGGCAAGTCTAAGGTCCGGTGGTTGCCGGATTTGGGAGGTTCAACCTGTACCAACTCTTTTGTTGACACCGCACATCCCTAATAAGCAGAGGGAATAACACTCTGTAGTAAGTAGGAAGAACAATATACCTACACAAATAATGTAGTTTATTACTATTGAATATTTTACTGATACAAAAACTAAAAACATAATACCTAAAATAATCTAAAATATTTAAAAACATAAAGATATTTAAAATTTTGCACTTAAACACCTGTTTAAATGGAATGCTTGTCACTAAGTGGCAGAACTGAACAGTCAACCATGATCATTTCATTACAAAACAATTATGTTTTTAGCTTTTGTATTGGTAATACTATTTTCTATTGTAATAAACTGCAGTATTGTGTAGGTATGTTATTGTTCCTACTTATAATAGTGTCAGTATATGCAGTCCTCATGAGTAGCAGTTTCCGGTTTTTACCGTTTCTTACTAGAATAAGATGTGTAAACACAGCCCTTAGGCAAAGTTCAGTACCAGTTTCCCGATATCCTGATGTTACTGATGAAAATATATTTGAAGGTTGCTATTCTATATCTACCTCATAAGTCAACCCCTTGTTTTGACCATAAAAAGATCTTGAAAACTCAAGTTATTGGCTGCAATATACGATAATACCTCAGTGCATGAACAAAAAAGTCATGGACATGAAGTATACAATGAATACTGTATACTACCACAAAAAGCAGCCATGTCATGTGATGCTGGGTTTGTCCTCATCACCAGCTTCACCCTGCACAGCAACATTAAAAAGTCTGTTTCAATTGCAGAATTGCCATAGCCACCCATCATTCCCCCAAGATATTCTCTATATCAATTTCTATGCCAGCTTTGTAGCTGTTGCACATACCACTTCATAATGGCAGTATCTAATGCAGCATCTTTTCCACTCCTTACATTTTTCCCTGATGCACCATTACTACTTTTACTTGATAATGCATCCTCACAGTATTTGGCAGAATATTCTTTCAATTATCTTTTAATTTACTAATGTCTGACACAGTCTGCTTGGCCACACCATACTCCTCACAAACACCCATAACACTAATTTCTTTCTCTAATTTTCTTATGAATTCCAATTGTTTTAAGTCACAACTAGGGCCATTCACTTATGCCTAACACCCTTGGGAGTTCTGAGGTACAGGCAACCCCTGCTTAACGAACATTCACACAACGAAATCTCGCTACAATGAACGTTTCCTTTTACTACCATCTGATCGTATAACAAACACCAAACTTGCTTTAATAAAATTTTATCCAGGTAATTTTTTCCAAGTTTGAAAGCCCCGCCATATCACACAAGCTGTGGCCAATCTCATCTCTGCTTTATTTTTCGGTATTCCATGCAAGATTTCACTTTATGCATTACAAAACAATCCTTTCTTGTGGGCAAGGTTTGTAAAAAGCTAATAGAAATGTTGTTTTGTGAACATAAATGCATATACAGGGAGTCCTCGGGTTACGACAGTCTCAACTTACGATGTTTCATGGTTACGAACGAACGCACCCATAAAAACATAAAAAATAATATTAGGCGTCATTCTGTCTTACGTGGTTTAGCGTCGTAAGTGACGTAAACAAACATGAACTAGTTTCGGGCGCGCGGTGGAAGAATACGCTTTGTTGTGGTTGTAGGGCAAGGAAGACGGCGTCTCAAGCCTCTGTACATACGCCATTTTGGTTGTTTGCACCGTCTCTCTCTCTCTCTCTCTCTCTCTCTTTTTTTTTCTTTGTTTTTTTACGTAGGGAAGAGGGTCAGCCAAGGGCAAAAAAAAAAAAAAGTTAGAAAAAGGCCCACTTGAGCGCTGGCTCTCCAAAAGACTTCAAAAACTGCCAAAACCGTCAGCCAGAATTAGGGGAGCAAATGCCTCGATACCTCCCTCTTAAAAGAAGACAAGTTGTAGGAATTCGGAAATAGAGATGCAGGGAGGGAGTTCCAGAGTTTACCAGTGAAAGGGATGAATGATTGAGCGTACTGGTTAACTCTTGCATTAGAGAGTTGGACAGAATAGGGATGAGAGGAAGAAGAAAGCCTTGTGCAGCGTGGCCGCAGGAGGAGGGGAGGCATGCAGTTAGCAAGATCAGTAGAACAGTTACCATGAAAATAGCGACAGAATATAGAAAGGGATGCAACATTTCGGCGGTGAGAAAGAGACTGAAGACAGTTAGTCAGAGGAGGGGAGTTGATGAGACGAAGAGCTTTCGATTCCACCCTATCAAGCAAAGCTGTGTGACTGGAACCCTCCCAAACATGCGAAGAGTACTCCATACAGGGACGGATAAGGCCCTTATACAGAGTAAGCAGTTGGAGGGGCGAGAAAAACTGTCGGAGACACCTCAGAACAGCTAATTTCATAGAAGCTGTTTTAGCAAGAGATGAGATGTGAAGTTTCCAGTTAAGATCATGAGCAAAGGACAGACCGAGGATATTCATTGTGGAAGAGGGAGACAGTTGAGTGTCATTGAAGAAGAGGGGATAGTTGTCTGGAAGGTTGTGTCGAGTTGATAGATGAAGGAATTGAGTTTTTGAGGCATTGAAAACTACTAGATTTTCTCTGCCCCAATCGGAAATCTTAGAAAGATCGGAAGTCAGGCGTTCCGTGGCGTCCCCGCGTGATCTGTTGATTTCCTGAAGGGTTGGATGTCTCTGAAAGAATGTGGAAAGATGTAGAGTGGTATCATCAGCGTAGGAGTGGATAGGGCAAGAAGTTTGGTTAAGAAGGTCATTTATGAATAATAGAAAGAGAGTGGGTGACAGGACAGAACCCTGAGGAACACCACTATTAATAGATTTAGGAGAAGAACAGTAGCCATCTACCACAGCAGCAATAGAGCGGTCGGAAAGGAAACTTGAGATAAAGTTGCAGAGAGAAGGATAGAAGCCGTAGGAGGGCAGTTTTGAAATCAAAGCTTTATGCCAGACTCTATCAAAAGCTTTTGATATGTCTAACGCAACAGCAAAAGTTACACCGAAATCTCTAAAAGAGGATGACCAAGACTCAGTAAGGAAAGCCAGAAGATCACCAGTAGAGCGACCTTGACGGAAGCCATACTTGGTTATGGCTCCCAAGCGTAAGGCACTCTTCTGATGGTAGTGCATCAAAGAAGAGAAAGGCCATCAACATGGAAGTTAAAGTGGACATTATAAAGAGATCATAAAAGGGAGACAAACCAACAAACATTGGCCGGTCGCTTGCCCTTAGTCATTCCACTGTGGCTACCATCATCAAAGATGAAGAGCGCATTATGGAACATGTGAAAGGATTTGCTCCTATGAAAGCGACAGTGATAACCAAGCAGCGTAGTGGTCTAATTATTGAGATGGAAAGATTATTGATGCTTTGGTTGGAAGAACAAAATCAACAGTGTATTCCAGTGAGCCTTATAGTGATTCAGAAGGCAAAAAGATTGTTTGAGGCACTGAAACAAGAAAAGGGGGAAGGAAGTGAAAGTGAAGTGGCTAGTAGTGGTTGGTTTATGCGATTTAAGGCTCGGACCAATTACCATAACCTTAAAGTGCAAGGTGAAGCTGCTAGTGGTGATGAGAAAGCAGCAAGTGAATTTCCTAAAGCATTGGCTGAGATAATTAAGGAGGGGGGTTATTCTGCTCATCAAGTGTTCAACGTGGATGAGACAGGTTTAATATGGAAGCGTATGCCTGACCGCACTTACATTGCCAAGGAGGAGAAGTCAGCACCAGGTCATAAAGCCAGCAAGGAGAGGCTAACTTTACTTTTTGGGAGAAATGCTGCTGGCGACTTCAAACTGAAGCCCTTGGTTGTGTATCAGGCTGAAAATCCAAGGGCATTCGGAAGAGTCAACTACCAGTCATTTGGAAGGCAAATAAGAAGGCATGGGTGACACTTGCAGTGTTTGAGGACTGGTTCATCAACTATTTTGTGCCAAGTGTGTGAGTGGTATTTGGCCTCCAAGGGTATCCCTTTTAAGGTGTTGCTAGTGCTGGACAATGCCCATGGACACCCTGCCCACCTGGGAGACTTTAACCCTAATGTCAAGGTGGTTTACCTTCCACCTAATACCACGGCCCTGTTACAGCCTATGGACCAAGGAGTGATAGCTTCGTTCTAGGCCTACTACCTCCGAAGACAATTGCTATGGCTTTACAGGCAACCAAAACCAAGAAGAATTTGACCCTAAAAAACTTTTGGAAATCCTACAACATCCTTGATGCCGTGAAGAACATTGTTGATTCCTGGGAGGAGGTTAAGCAAACAAACATGAATGGTGTTTGGAAAAAACTGTGTCCTCAATTTGTGGGTGATTTCCATGGGTTTGAGGACACAGTTCAGCATGTTATCAAGAATGTTGTTGCCCTGAGTAAGGAAACTGATTTGGAGATGGAGGTTGACGATGTTACAGACCTGTTGGAATCTCATGGAGAGGAGTTATCTACTGAGGACCTGATACAACTGGAGAAGCAGATCATAGAGGAAGAAGAAAAAGCACCCACCCCAGAGCCTAGGGCTTTCACAAGGCAGGGCTTGGCAAGAGGTTTTGCTGAGATGCATCAAGTGTTGGCAACTTTTGAGGCTATGGATCCCAACTTTGAAAGATTCACTAAGGTTTCCAGAGACATCATGGATTTGATGCAATGTTACAAGGAGATCTTGGATGAGAAGAGGTTGCTCTCTGTTCAGACTAACCTGGAGCAGTATTTTAAGAAGGTAGAGAGGCCTGCAACAGATCCTGTACCCTCTACCTCAGCTGCCTCTACTACTCCAGACTCACCTGCCCCAGAATCTCCAGCACCTTCTGAATGTTCTGCCTCACCTCCAGGCTCACCTGCCCCAGTTTCTCCAGCACCTGGAGGTTCTGCCTCACCTCCAGACTCACCTGCCCAAGCATCTCCAGCACATGAAGGTTCTGCCTCTCTTGATTCACCAGCCCCAGTATCTCCAGCACCTTCTGCAGCTTCCTCTACAAAATAAGCCTGTCTCTCCCTCCCTTGCAATGCCTCCTTCCAGTGTGCAAGCCAACCAAAGGAATAAAGGTAAGAATTTAATTTTTTTCCTGATGTTCCGACTTACGCCGAAATTCGGGTTACGACGCGTGTCAGGAACGGATCAACGTCGTAACCCGAGGACTCCCTGTATAAGGCAGTAACACCAACTCGAGAGGTGGTATTCCCAGTAACCTCAGAGCAACCTGATAGCAACCTCGTCACCGTCCCTCCAAGCATTCATGGATGTCATTTCGTGGCAGGAGGTTGCTCTGACGTTGTTAAAGAATCTTGGATCCAGCTCCTGATGCTGGGATTGGCTGCCTCTGTCTCACTCTCTCCCGCTCCGCAGTACGAAGAGGTTGACCTGTATTTCAGCTCCGCTTAACGTGTTTTCGCCGCTTAACACGTTACCCGCGTTAGTGCAATATGCTAGACTCTGCCTCACCGCGGTGAACTTTGATCCGCTCCTGCACAAATTACAGTGGAGCTAACAGTGAGAGAATTTGTACATAGCTCCTCTAACTTCCAATGACTCATATGACTTCATAAAAGTAGTGGTACACTGGTGGCCCAATACACTGTGAAACGTATATGTAATTTTTTATTTTAACCCATGTGGTATGTTGGGGACCATCCCAGAACGCATCCCCTCTATTTCCATTATTTCCAATGGGAAAATTACGTCCGCTTAACGAATTTTCGCTCTACGAACAGCTTTGATACCCCCTATCCTGTTCATTAAGCGGAGTATTGCTATAAAAGGAAACGTTCGTTGTAACGAAATTTCATTGTGTGAACGTTTGTTAAGCGGGGTTTGCCTGTATATGGCTGTACACTCGACCCTTGTTTATCCTTAATTCCGTTAATTCGGACAGTGTCCAGTTAATAATTTAATAATTTGAGTCACAAGAATAATTTGGGTCACAAGAAGAAGAAGCGGCCGAGTCGCCGCGAGTCTCTGCCTCGTCTGTGGCCAATCTCATCTCTGCTTTATTTTTTGGTATTCCATGTAAGATTTCACTTTATGCATTACAAAACAATCCTTTCTTGGGGCAAGGTTTGTAAAAAGCTAATAAAAATGTTTTGTGAACATAAAATGCATATATAAGACAGTAACACCATCTCTCGAGGTGGTGTTCCCAGCAACCTCAGGGAAACCTCGTTACCGTCCCTCCAAGCGTTCATGGATGCCATTTCGCTGCAGGAGGTTGCTCTGACATTGTTAAAGTTTCTTGAATCTAGCTCCTGGCAGCCAATGAGCACTTTCAGGCAGACTACCAACCTCCACCCGCCAACAGCAACGAATCTTTGTGGATGCTATTTTATGAAGGTTGGTATGTGAATAGGAGGTTGCTATAGAGGTTGTACCAACATAGACAACAACCAGCTTCTTGGATCCGACCCCAGGAGCGCTAGAGACAGAGGCGGGGAGCCAGCCAATTACAGCGAAGCTGCCACGTTCGGTCCCTCACCCAGCAAATTCAAACCCAGATAATTTGCTTAAACGGATGTGGTTGTACATTATGCGGACTTTTTGGTCTAACTTTATACAGTACGTTAAACCAGAGATTCGTTAGACGAACGTTTGTTAAGCGTAGAATTACTGTACTACCATCTGCTTGTATAACGAACATCAAACTCTCTTTAACACAATTTTATCCACGTAATTTTTTCCAAGTTTGAAAGCACCACCGTATCACGCAAGCTGACAGGCTTTTGAATACACCAGTGCCTCTCGTGGACAACACATGCACCACTCACTCCCCTACACTTCCCCGCTATTAGTTAAAAACAAAAACAGGGTCCAGCACCAGCTCGTCATCTCACGCTCAACAAGCTACCAAAACAACCTGCAACCAGCCCTGCAATGTCGCCTAGCATTGCTAGGAATACCAGGAAGTCTCTTACTTTTGAAGTGAAGCTAGATATTATTAACAGACAAGAGAGAGGTGAGAAAACTAATAGCATTGCTCACCACCATCATGACTCCATCTATTGTCTCTACTATTTTCAAGTCAGCAGACTCTATTAAGAAGGCTGGTGAGACCGTATCTTCCTTACAAGCTTAAAGAACCACCTGAACTCGTGACTCTGCAATGGATAAAATGGAAAGCCTTCTGGAAATGTGGTACATGCGGTACAATGATGCGCCCGTTGTTTACATTCCACAGGTTGCCAGCTAGCGTCTTTTCCGCTCCACTCTCCCTCCCTTCATAAATTTAAGTTCATCAACATTATAAAGTTACTTACATACATACATTAGTGTACATTATAATGACTTAGTCTTAAATTAAACTGCTTAAATGTTTAACTTCATAATTTTTACTTTCATTAAACCTTTTATTGTACTATGATGCACTCTCGCTTTGTTTACTCTCAATGGAAGTTCAAGTCAAGGGTCAAACTTGTTATAATTGGTTCGCTTAACGAAAATTCGCTTAACGAACGTTTTTTTTAGGAATGTAACCCATTTGTTAAGCGGGGGTTGCCTGTATTTCTTTTTATGTACTGTATCTCTCAGTAGCTCTTCCTTTTTCTTTAATGACTCACATAACTGTGTCTGTTTTTTCTTTTATTTGTTGCTTAAGAACTTCTGCAAAATTCATTTTTCTTCCTCTTGTTCTTTTTTTCAGACCTTTATCCATTCTTTCAGTTTTGTTTCAGTTATACCACTTTCTGCCTCCCATTAGTGTCTACCTTTTCCTCTAGCTCTTGTAGCGCCACTTCATAGTTCTCACATTTTCCTTTAAAGGCACCATTTTCCCTTTTTCTTTCAAGCAAAGTTTTCTTCATTTCACTATTCATTTTAACAGTATTCTCTAGCTTGTCGCATTTTCTCAGTTTTCGGTTTTTCACAATAAGCTGATTCTGCTTCTTAAATAGGGAGGCAGCAGCATAGTGTATAAGGTGGTGAGCGTGCGATCAGGCAGAAATCCACCACATTTAGGTTCAAATCCCACCACACATTGCCTTCATACTTTGCCATTTGTCGAGTGGTTTAAAGTTACCTACATGTCACCATGATACCCAGGTTGTAGGTGGTTACACCAAAGATGCACTTGGGTCCTAATATGGCCCTAATATGGGTACTACTATAAATAAAATTGCCTGCCTCACTAATGGGTAGAAACTTAACAGTGCTTCCAATTCTCTTCAAGTTACCTACAGGTGGTAAAGACCAGTCCTGACAAAAAAAATAAAAAAAATAAATGAATAAATAAATATTACAGCGATCATCTCCCTCAGACACTTACCACATCTGATGGCTCATAAGACGCATGGGCTCATAAGACGCACCCACTTTTGGTAGACATTGAAAATAAAAAAATAAAAAATAAAAATGATCAGATTTAAGCTATGAATGTGAAGTGAAGGATTTCACCTGATGGTTCTACTACAGTTTTGTACAACAACCTCTAGATGGTTTTGGCCACCCTTAAGTTGTTGTTCTTACTATTTACAATATTTCCAGTAAGTACACTACCTGCCGCAAATTAATAATAACGCTGCAATAAGTCCAGGAATGTGCAGTGTCTGTCGAGTTCTCTCAAGTCCAGCAAGCTGTGGCTAGCTACAGAGCTCCATCACACTCGGAAATGAGCAGTACACTGACTTGCATTTGTTTATAGCTGGGGTTTGTGGATAATTGTTGAATAGGATTCTTATTGTGTCTATAGTTCTTCTGTCTCTTAACGCCACAACCTGCGCCAATGAGAATTTGCTATATGTATTTGTAAGCAGGGAACAGCTGGGCAGACAGGTGCACAGAGACATCTGTGTGCTCAGTTCAGCCATGACCACCATTGACATTAATTAGTTGTAAAGGTTGCAAATTTGATTACTGGGAAATCACCAAAAATTTAATTCTGTCCCCGTGGAGGACAGAGAACTTTAAAACACTTGACTAGAGGATGACCTACAGCCAGGATCTTCATCATCTCGTTAAGGTATTGTGAGTTATGAATTTATACTGTGGGGGGGATGGGGGGTATTGATAGAGATAGGACATATTGTGTGAAACTATAAGAGCACCGTGTTCTAGCGCGGGGGTGTCTGGGGGAAGGCGCAGCCCCAAAGGTAGAATACGTTAGGGTTAGGTTAGTGTCCTAGAGAGGGAGGGTGCATGGGGGTAAAACCCCCTTCGACTAGGATACATTAAGTTAGGTTTATGTTAGGATTAGGTTAGTGTCCTAGTGTGGGGGGTGCCGGGAGGACAGCCCCCCCCCTCCGGCTAGGATACATTAGGTTAGGTTTAGGTTAGTGTCTTAAAGGAGGAGTGTGGGGGGTGCAGCCCCATGACCAGAATAAGTTAGATTAGGTTTATGTTAGGATCAAGTTAGTGTCCTAGAGGTGGGGTGCAGGAGGTGCAGCCCCCCCACCAGCTAAAAATATATAGATCGTAAGATCGTAATGTTATGTAAAATTTCCCTAGATTTAGGAAATTTGTCCTAGATTTAGGGAAATTCTTAAAACATAAGAAAATTCCCCTATATTTTTCAAAAACCATATATCACTCATATATGCCTCCCCCACCCAAAACTCTAGATTACTCCCAAAGGTCCCCAAGCTTGTTGAAGGGGTGGGGGGGAGTTATGGTAGAGATAGAGGATATTATATTAACACATTAAGCATGTTTGGCAACTCAGCACACTCGCCCGCAGGGCGTAACATTCATTACCCGACCACGCCAGTGTCCATTGGAGTTTTGTAGAGAGAAGAGGTATATATCATTGTGAGAGCACGGTCTATAGTATAGAGCGTAAAAATCCATGGTACAAATATATACCGAATCGTGGACCAGTAATTTTTTTTTCCTTCTATCGCGTATTGGTACACCAGTGTGCTGGGCATGGGCTGTAGCATATGATGATATATTCTTGACACTATCAACAGTAGCTACCTCAGTAAGGTAATAACTTAGTTCCAAGTGGAATAAAAAACAGAAAAGGAGAAGAGATTGTAAAACCTGAAAGTGTCATTGAGTACAATAAAGCAAAAAAAAGTGTTGATGTTGCTGATGAACTCAATTCCTACTACTTGCCACTCTACAAATCAAGAAAGTGGTACAAGAAGCTGGCTCTGGAAATGATTGCTGGGTTATCAGTGACAAATGCTCAAATTCTATACAATAAATACTGCTCAGCAAAACAAGTATGCCTAAAAACATTCATAGAATCAGTAATTCTCTCTCTTACTAAAAACATTCCTGAGGAAATTATAAAACCAGGGAAGAGGACCTCTAATATATTGGGTGCAAGAAAAGAACATACCTTACAGGAAGCAGATGGACCAATGAAAAATACAAGGAAGCGATGCAGAGGATGCTATGAGAAAATCTCACTGTCTGAGAGGTACAAGTTGGCCACAAACAAGGCTAGGAAAGTATCCACCCATTACAATGAATGTGAGGGTCAACCACTCCTTTGCATTTCATGTTTCAATGAAAAACATGACTTGTGTAATTAGTGAACAATATTATGATCTAATATTGCATTATTTCCTTATATTAATTGTATTTTTGAAGTAATATGTCACCAAACATTACTTCTTATTCAGAAGCCTATTTTTTTCTTTCAACAAATGAAATTATTGTCTTATCATTTTTATCTTATTTTCCAGTACCTTAGCAACGCATCTGCAGTCATAATAAATACAAATTTATACACAAATTGTTTACATACTCAAGTTTGTAATAGTTTTTAGAAAGTGATATTCGGGCCTCAGATGTACCAATACGCAACAAGTGAAACATTTGCTCGGTACACGGGTGGCCCAATACGTGGTTAACGTTTTAAACTACAAATTTACTCACCTGACATTTCAAGACTCACATGCACTTAGACCATTGTTAGATCCCAATATTTTGCATTTAAAATTTTTGATATTTGCTAGTTAATCATGCACTTTCACTTGTTGGGGCAGTCATGGGCAGTCATAACCAATGACAGCTTTCCATGGTTGGTTCAGTTACAGTTTTCTTTTGTTTTAGAGACAAGTTAGGCATTCTTATAGAGGCTCACTGTAATTTGCTAATATGGCTACTCAGTGGATAGAGGTGAAGCAGATGGTACTAGTTTTCAGCAGAAAAGTCACTATGTGAGATATTAAGCTACAGTGATATCCAAAATGCAATATACAGACATAAAGAAGAGATTCCACAAACTTGTTAATGAAGCTGCAAAACTGAAAGCATCTCCATCACTGTGAGAATCTATTACCTTACTGGTAAGACATAATGGTGTAATTCTTGAATTGTTCCATTAGGTTAGGTTAAGTTTATGTTAGGTTTATATTGGGTTAGGTTATTGACTGGAATTGTCCTAATAAAGTTGTCCCTCCAGATCTCCTCATTTCCTGACTCCCATATGTAACTCTTTCACTCAGCTGACATGACATGGAAATACAAATATGATAACTGAAATTAACCTAATCCCAATTTTAACCTAAACCTAACTGAATCTAACCTAACCTAGCGAACATAACCTAGTTGAGGTGACATGCACCACTGACATGTCGTTCTCAGAATCCTTCTGACAAATAGCATAATTAGGCTTGGTTAGGTTAGGTTAGTTTTGGTTATATTTTCATTCCCACGTCATGTTAGCTGAGTGAAAGAACTGCAAAGGAGTAGCCAGGAAACGAGGAGAGCTGGAGAGATGACTTCATTAGGACAATGCCTAATGTCCTAATAGGGAATCTGGGGGGCACAATTCCCCAAACTACGATAGGTTCCATTTTAACATTTTTTGTGAAAACAGTAGACTTTTTAACTCCTGTATTTAACTGATTTCTCGTCCCTCAACCAAAATCCCCGGTTATACACATGCTCATAAGCTTGTTTTGGATGGGGTGGGGAAACGCGGACGTATTATAAATAATTACCGATTCTGATAAATCACTCCCTGGAAAATACTCGGTTTCGTTTTACTCCACCCGAAAACCCTGCATTTCCACAGTTCCCTGAACTTATTGCAGGCGAATGGTCGGTGGCATTTTTCTCCACTTTATATTATCGCATTACTTGTATACCATGGATTTTGAGGTCTGAAAGAAAATAATCGAAAAGACGACGGAGTTATACTAACTTGAAATTTACCAAGAAATCACGATAACATAGTTATAAATATAAATATTAGCCTCGACTAAAAGCGCTTCCTAGGATTGGTTCAATATAATTACCTCCCCTTAACAAAATATGACAAACCTAGATTACACGGTCTGTGATGCGAGCAGCTACAGGATACATGTAGATTACGTATGCTAACCTTGGAACTTCAGAAGTGGACTTGGATGATTTTGGCTGCTAGTGGTGGTACTTCCTGATACTCTCAGCATTAACCACCATCTTCACTACACCAACATGTGAATTATATATAGGTGATGGGATTCTCAAGTTGGCTGAAGCAGGATATGACACTGACTAGTGACGACCGGTGACAAAGCAAGCCTGAGCATGAGCAAGGAAATACTCTTGGGTCGTGACGGACAAACTTCCGTGAAGAACATAACTTTTTACATAATCAATCATATAATACTTAAGTATAACCATATTGTTTTTATACTACATTATATTGTTGTTGTTTTTTTTCAAGGCGTCTGTTTATCAATCAAGCATGAAGAACAGCTTTCAACAGTAAGACCTAGTTCTGGTAGTTGTCGGAAGTAGTGGCTTTTGGAACGGCCCTTCCTGTTCCGTTTTTCTGTCGGTCCGGGTTTTTTGTTGTTTTCTATTTATTTACTGTTGTTTTATTCACTGTATGTTTATTAGTTTTGCATATTTCTTTTCTTTCTTTGTCTTTTGGTCCAAAATTCGAACAATATGTCTTTGGTGTTTTTAATATCACTGTTATCATATAGCAACACTCCTAATATGGCATCTGTGTCTTCTTGGTAGGGTCGTTGTAGGATTGGGTGTCATTGTCTTTCTAGACGCAATGTTCCCGGAACCCACCGCAAGGTGGCACTACACGACGAAAGCTTTGGGAACACAACAGAATAGTTTAGTACAGATTTGCCTGGTAATGATGCGGGACGTCTAATTTTCTATGATGCAGTCACTCTGTCGAGGTTGTACCACATGGAATACCTTGGAATGGCCTCAAAATTGAAGGAAACCATGAGAAATATACAGACCAGCATTGTTTTAGGCAAAAAAGTGGTATTTAATCGAAAAGGTATGAGCCGTGACGTCACAAGTGATTTTGATCTTGATCTTGATATTACAGGCCAAAACATGTGGATATTTGAGTTATTTTTGACGTAATTTTACATCATGAATAATGTTTGATGATGAATGGGCGAAGTATTAGTGACATGGGCATCTGAAATAGTGAAAGAAATGTATATGCGAATACTGCGATGATAAAATTGTGGAAATGACACGTAGCCCCCGTGTTTATCGCCGTTTGTGCTAACGGTTTGAGTCTGGTGTGACCCAGGCAGAACGCATTTGGGGAAGGAGCATCGTGACGTCAGTTGGGCCCAACATTGGTCAGACACTTGAGCACAGCACACCTCTCCAGTGTCGCAGGTCAATACGATGCCTATTTCCTGTTCAGTGCTTTGGTGCTATAGTGACAAAAGGAAGACTGCAGGCACTGGAATTAGGTACTTTCGATTTCCAAAAAACGATGAAATTAAAAAGCAGTGGGTTCCTACCTGTGACAAGGTCGATGACTTTAATTTGAAAAAAAAAAAAATGCAGTGGCGTGCTCCAGACATTTTACGCTAAATGACTATGAAAGAGACCTCAAATATGAATTTTTACAAGCTGAAGTTCCAAGACGCAAGAGGTCATTGAAAGAAGAAGCTGTTCCATCCCTGTTTTTTTTTTTTTTTTTAACGATAAGTTTTCTTATGTATTACAACTTCCAAGCATGTAAAAGTAATGATCTCTCTCTCTCTCTCTCTCTCTCTCTCTCTCTCTCCGACTACAATATAAAGGTGTACTATAACTATATAAGTGAATGGAGGTGAAGGAAGACTACAGAGAGGAGAGGCGGGCAGAGTGAGAAGGGAGTGAAATTCCCCTGAGATTCAGTGACCAACCGCCGTATAGTACACACTGCGCTCTCTCTCTCTCTCTCTCTCTCTCTCTCTCTCTCTCTCTCTCTCTCTCTCTCTATGAATGATATAACATCATTGCTGGAGGTGCATGACACATAAGACACATCCTGCTGGAGTCCATTATCACCCACATCAGTATTTGTTGTGTCTTGAGCTGAGTACTCATCTGGCAGGTTCCATTCCTTTATTAGTTAAAGGAAATAATAAAGTTATTAAATATTGTAATAATTATATTGGTGTTATTCATGTAATTATGTATTGAAATTACTTAAAATTATTAATCACTAATATTAATTGATCTGTGAGTTAAATCACCTTTATTTAATCAAAGTTGAATACATGCTCTAAAAGTTAATCAGAACACACACACACACACACACACACACACAGAGAGAAGCTAAAAATCTTTGGTTCTTTCCAGCCTCTCTGTGTGTGTGTGTGTGTGTCTGATTAACTTTTAGAGCATGTATTCAACTTTGAATAAAGGTGATTTAACTCACACAGATCAATTAATATTAATGAATTAAGTAATTTCAATACATAATTACATGAATAACACCAATATAATTATTACAATATTTAATAACTTTTATTATTTCCTTTTAACTAATAAAGGAATGGAACCCTTGCCAGATGAGTACTCAGCTCAAGACACAACAAATACTGATGTGGGTGATAATGGACTCCAGCAGGATGTGTCTTATGTGTCATGCACCTCCAGCAATGATGTTATATCATTCATAAGTTTGATTTAGAATATTAAACTATATTAAAATCATTACGTTCTTTATCCTCCCCTCCTGATATTATTCAGATTGCAGCAACAAATATAACTGACAAAAAACTACCGAGAGAGAGAGAGAGAGAGAGAGAGAGAGAGAGAGAGAGAGAGAGAGAGAGAGAGAGAGAGAGAGATTCTGAATGGAAGGAGGAAATTACATGAAGAGACTGAACTAATCTGAACCAGCTCAAGATATATGTCAACTATAGGTACTTTTTAGTTAGGGATGCGTGGAAGCCTTCGTCCGTCAGTGAGCTGATAATCATTATATATGTATATATATATATATATATATATATATATATATATATATATATATATATATATATATATATATATATAATTTTTTTTTCAATTCTACATATTTAAAAGCAGGTAAACGAATTCTAATAATACCAATAGCATTAATATAATAATAAAAAAAAAAGTTCACTGCTAATGATAAAATATTACTAACTAATAATGATGATGATAATAATAATAGCAGTAATAATAATAATAATAATAATAATAATAATAATAATAATAATAATGATAATAATAATAATAACAATAATGATAAAAATGTTCACCGCTAATGATAAAATATTGATAACTGATATATAATAATGATCATGATCATGATAATAATAATAATAATAATAATAATAATAATAATAACAAAAATAATAAAAATGTTCAATGCTAATGATAAAATATTGATAACTGACAATAATAATAATAATAATAATAATAATAATAATAATAATAATAATAATAATAATAATATTGATAATAAACAAAGCGGTCTATGGAAAAAGAAGGAAAAGGAACATTCCTCAAATAAGCTGAAATAGACTCGTAAGGACATTGCCTGGCAGGTGCGACGGCACAGGAGGCGTGGTTTGTGGGGCACTGTGTGGTACCGACGAGGACAGAGGACGGGAGTGTAGCAAGAGACCCCGAAGGAACAAGTCGTACTCTGGGGAGCAGTCAGAGAGTGAACGAGAGACAGAGACAGTGAAATGCCTGACGAACTAACAAAGTGTTACCCGTACTTTGTTGCCGCCCCCTGCCCCGTTCTGTGTGCCGCCGCCACCTGTTCCCGGTGACTCGTGTATAGTTGCTGTAATATAGAGAAATAAGGAAGAAGTGTTTCCTTCTCCCCACTCTGTGTGACTGAGCTGAGTGAGAGTGGGTGATATAGAAGCAGACAGCCAGGCCTGAGAGAGCGATCTGCCCACCGCTCCACCCCAGCCGCGCCGCGACACCCAGGTAAAGTCCTTCTCCCCGACACATACGCCCCGAATCCCGAGAAGATTGTGAGGCGTCCCCTCCCTGAAGAAGAAGCTGAAGGAGGGTCGCAGCAATATTTAAAATTACTAGACTTGGCAGGCGTGCATCCATACACTGCACAAGGTCTAGCTTTGACCATACTAACAATAAGAAATTAATATTAAGGCACATGAAACATACAATCCAAGATCAAATTCTGCCACACGTGTACACTCACTCGAAGATATGGAGTTGTTTACACGACCGGATGACGTCACTGAGTCAGCTGGTGGTTCCAATAATGTTCTCGTACGTCTACCTATCAAAAAGTTATTGTACCATGCATGATATAGTGTGGCTGTGACAAAGTGTTTAGATGCGTCTTCTGCGCATGCGCGATCCGGGAGTAGACGACGCCGTAGGCCTGCTGTGACAAAGTGTGGCATGGAAGCATCCAACGGGATTATGGAGAAGGTATGACATACATTTCAAGACCCATGTGTAGTGTATCATTGAAAAATGAGCTATATTAACGCTGTTTTCAGTCACAGCATATTTTAGGCCACCCATATCAAACAAATAGTGATATTTCTGCTTTGTTTTTTTTTTTCTACCATAGTGAGGCACTAGTCTTTCCACCGATACATGCTGAAAGCCATTGGCTACTGTAATATATATTATATTATATATATATATATATATATATATATATATATATATATATATATATATATATATATATATATATATATAAATTTGAATTGTTTAAATTCACACAATATCACTTGTCACATTCTGTCATAGCTATAGGCATGACATTATAGTGTCTGTCGTTCGCTCCCGGGTCGCGCATGCGCAGAAGACGCAACTAAACACTGTCACGGGCCACACTTTGGCATGTGACAACGGGTTCAATGGGCTGGCTGGAGGAATTGATTAGGGAACCTCGCTTCCAACAGATGGCGCGCGGGTCGTAGGTAGTAAGGGGATGAGGGATGGGGGGATCCATCAGCGGGGGGAATAGATGAGCGCCGTGACAAGATTCAAACAGTCAGTCACAGGGTGACCGGACTTGGGAAATTTCCCAATATCTTGGGATTTCACACTTCGCCTTGGGATCTTGGAATTTTTTTGCAGAATTGCCTTAGTCTTGGGAGAGAGAGAGAGAGAGAGAGAGAGAGAGAGAGAGAGAGAGAGAGAGAGATTACATAGGCTCAGATTAATGTAATAGCTACTTTTGAATTTCTTTTAATAAATAAAGAAACACAAACACTCAGTAAAGGTCTATATAGACTGCATATTACGTGTACAGGACAAATTGAGAGTCAGACCCGAACGGGACAGCGTACGGGACAGGCAGACAGAGACACGTACTCGTATATACGGTGGACTTGAATTTTTTTTTTTTTTTTTTTTTTTTTTTTACATTACAAGGGCATTGGCCAAGGGAAAACAAAGTGTTGTAAAAAAAAAATCCCGCTGGTTGCCAGGCCCTGTTGAGAGGAAAGTAGGAGAAAGAGAAAAAACAAAAAAATCTAAAAGGAGGGTCCAGTTAACGTAAGAGGTGTCTTGACACTCCTCTTTTGAAAGAGTTTAAGTCATAGGCAGGTGGAAATACAGACACAGGTAGAGAGTTCCAGAGTTTACCAGTGTAGGGAATGAAGGAGTGAAGATACTGGTTAACTCTTGCATTAGGAAGATGGACAGAATAGGGATGAGAAGAAGTAGAGAGTCTTGTGCAGCGAGGCCGCAGGAGGGGAAGGCAAGCAGTTAGCAAGTTCAGAAGAGCAGACAGCATGAAAACAGCGGTAGAAGACAGATAAAGATGCAACATTGCGGCGGTGACTTAAAGAATCAAGACAGTCAGTTAGAGGAGAAGAGTTGATAAGACGAAAAGCTTTAGATTCCACCTTGTTTAGTAAAGCTGTGTGTGGATCCCCCAGACATGAGAGCCATACTCCATACACGGGCGGATAAGGCCCTGTACAGAGCAAGCAGCTGGGAGGGAGAGAAAATGGACGAAGACGCCACAGGACACCTAACTTCTTGGAAGCTGATTTAGCAAGAGTAGAGATGTGAAATTTCCAGTTTAGATTTTTAGTGAAGGATAGACCGAGTGTGTTTAATGTAGAGGAGAGGGAAGTTGAGTGTTATTGAAGAAGAGAGGATAGTTGTCTGGAAGGTTATGTCGAGTAGATAGTTGTAGAAATTGAGTTTTTGAGGCATTGAACAAAACCAGGTTTTCTCTGCCCCAATCAGAAACAAGTGAAAGATCAGAAGTTAGGCGTCCTATAGCATCTCGCCTTGAGTCATTTAATTGTTGTTGGGTTGGGCGTCTGTTGAACGCTGTTGAATAATGCAAGGTGGTATCATCAGCATAGGAGTGGATAGGGCATTGAGTCAGATTTAGGAGATCATTGATGAATAATAGAAAGAGAGTGGGTGATAGGACAGAACCCTGTGGAACACCACTGTTGATAGTTTTAGGGAAGAACAGTGACCGTCTACTACAGCAGCAATAGAACGATCGGAAAGGAAACTGGAGATGAAGGTACAGAGAGAAGGATAGAATCCGTAGGAGGGTAGTTTAGAAATTAAAGATTTGTGCCAGACTCTATCGAAGGCTTTCGATATGTCAAGGCCGACAGCAAAGGTTTCACCGAAGTCCCTAAAAGAGGATGACCAAGATTCAGTTAGGAAAGTAAGAAGATCACCAGTAGATCTGCCTTTACGGAAACCATACTGGCAATCAGAGAGAAGGTTGTGAGCTGATAGATGCCTCATTATCTTCCTATTAAGGATAGACTCAAAGGCTTTAGAAAGGCAGGAAATCAAAGCTATAGGGCGGTAGTTAGAAGGATTGGAGTGGTCACCTTTTTAGGGACAGGTTGAATGTGAGCAAACTTCCAGCAAGAAGGATAAATAGAAGTAGAGAGACACAGATGAAAGAGTTTGACCAGGCAGTGAGCGAGTTCGGAAGCACAGTTTTGAGAACAACAGGAGGGACTCCATCCGGACCGTAAGCCTTCCGAGAATCAAGGCCAGAGAGGGCCAGGAAAACGTCTTTATAAAGAATTTTAATTTTAGGGATGAAGTAGTCAGAGGGTGGAGGAGTAGGAGGAATATGCCCAGAATCATCCAAAGTTGAGTTGGTAGCAAAGGTTTGAGCGAAGAGTTCAGCTTTAGAAAAGAAGAGACAGCTGTAGAGCCATCTGGATGAAGTAAAGGAGGAAAGACGAAGAAGTAAAGTTGTTAGAGATATTATTGGCTAGATGCCAGAAATCTCGAGAGGAGTTAGAATTGGAAAGACTTTGACATTTTCTATTGATGAAAGAGTTTTTAGTAAGTTGGAGAATAGATTTGGCATGATTACGGGCAGAAATATATAGGGCATGAGTTTCAGCAGTTGGATGGCTACGGAACCGTTTGTGAGCCGCCTCTCTATCATTGACAGCACGAGAACAAGCAGAGTTAAACCAAGGCTTTTTAGCTTTAGGGTTAGAGAAAGTATGAGGAATGTATAGCTCCATGCCAGAGATAATCACCTCTGTTATGCGCTCGGCACAAAGAGAAGGATCTCTGACATGAAAACAATAATCATCCCAAGGAAATCAGAATAGTACTGCCTTAGTTCCTCCCACTTAGCAGAGTTAAAATGCCAGAAGCACCTCCGCTTAGGCGGGTCCTGAGGCTGCACTGGAGTGATAG
Source organism: Portunus trituberculatus (assembly GCF_017591435.1). Taxonomy (NCBI): domain Eukaryota; kingdom Metazoa; phylum Arthropoda; class Malacostraca; order Decapoda; family Portunidae; genus Portunus; species Portunus trituberculatus. Next base: position 18,594,219 of record NC_059300.1, read on the forward strand.
AACAGGTAACGGAAATTAGATTGTGGTCGGAGGAGCCCAACGGAGAGGAAAGTTTAACAGAGTAAGCAGAAGGGTTGGAGGTTAGGAAAAGATCAAGAATGTTGGGCGTGTCTCCAAGGCGGTCAGGAATACGGGTAGGGAACTGCACTAGCTGCTCTAGGTCATGAAGGATAGCAAAGTTGAAGATTTGTTCACCAGGTTGGTCAGTGAAAGAAGATGAAAGCCAAAGCTGGTGGTGAACATTGAAATCCCCTAAAATGGAGATCTCAGCAAAAGGAAAGTGAGATAAGATGTGCTCCACCTTGGAAGTCAAATAGTTCCTGTGTAGGACGCGTTGAGAATTGAGACTTCCAGGGCTGCGTTTGAGACGGCGCACCGGAACGTGCCGGCGTGACACGTATCCTCTCAAACGCGGGTGAGAGGTAGCGAGTTGCCGTGCCGGGATTCTTTGGGACGCCCGCTCCCGAGAGGTGGTGCTGCGGTGACGTCATTAACAAACATGGCGGCCCAAACAACATGTTTCCAGTGCCCTTCGTGCCCTTTCCAGGGACTAGACTATGACTTGGTTCTCCGTTACGCTCACAGATGCACTGGGAAGTACTTTACAAGTACCTGAGTGGGAGAGGTGCTTTGAAGCAGTGGCAATATTTAGCAGTCATGGATGAAATATTTGCTGGAGATCCATCATAGCTCCTGATGCTTTGGCCGCCAGGGACGCGTTACCATAGCAACGAAGCGGGTTTGTTTATTTTACAGAGGAAGCTCCCAAAAGCGTTTGAAAAGACGATCCGGGAGTCTAGGTACGCCGGCACATGCCGGTGCGCCGTCTCAAACACAGCCCATTGGACAGTGCGCACGGCTTTAGTATTCCCTACGCACTGTTGCGGAACAGTAATCTCGCGTGGCTCACGATTTAAGGCTCAAATTTACCTTGTAGTTACGTAACTGTAAGGTTTCGTGACCCCTTTTCGTGGTGCACCATGAGTGATAACGATGATCCTGTACCGGCAGGGAGTGGAGACAGTACTCCGCCTAAAAAGAGGAAGAAAACATGGTACCAGCAGGCTTTTAATGCGGAATGGCTTAAAAATCCTGAACTTAAAGACTGGGTGAAACCAGATCCAAATGATAAATGTGCAGCTATCTGCAGTGTGTGTGACTTCTCAAGTTAAAAAACTGGGTATAATTCTAGTTTCTGCCCATACTCCCCCCCCTCCACCCCCCAACAAGCTTGGGGACAGGTGGGAATGCGGGGTTTGTGTGGGGTACATGAAATGCGTCGGAAATGCGTATTTTTTGCGTAAAATTGAAAAAATTCCCGTTAAAAAGTCTACGTGATTTTCATTACTAGTTTCATGACGTTGATGAAGCCAACAACAAGCCACGGAGCTCCATCACACTCGGAAATAAGCAGTACACTGACTTGCATTTGTTTATTGCTGGGGTTTGTGGGTAACTAGTGAATAGGATTCTTATTGTGTCTATAGTTCTTTTGTCCAATGACGTGCCACCACCTCTTAACACCACAAGCTGCGCCAATGGGAATTTGCTATATGTATTCGAAGGCGGGGCACAGCTGGGCAGACAGGTGCACAGAGATCTGTGTGCGCAGTTGAGCTATGGCCACCAGTGACATTAGTTGTAAAGGTTGCGAATTTGATTACTGGGAAATCATCGCTCCTGCGATGCAAGTCAGTGTACAATCGAGAAGAGGACCAGCCAGGACCTTCATCCTTTCATTAAGGTATTGTGAGGAGGGGTATTGGTAGAGGTAGGGCATATTGTGTGAAGCTATAAGAGAACTGGTGTGAGGGGAGGGAAGCTGCCCCAAAGCAAGGATACGGTAGGTTAGGTTTATGTTAGGGTTAGGTTAGTGTTGGGGGGTCCGGGGGGGCGCAGCCCCCCTGGCTAGATTTGGTTACGTTAGGTTAGGTTTATGTTAGGGTTAGGTTAGTGTTGCAGGGGGTCTGGGAGGGCGCAGCCCCCCGGCTAGGTTAGATTACGTTAGGTTAGGTTTATGTTAGGGTTAGGTTAGTGTTGTAGGGGTCTGGGGGGCACAGCCCCCCTGGTTAGGTTAGGTTACGTTAGGTTAGGTTTTTGTCCTTAGATTTTTTGGATCGCCATATCTCGCCTCTTTTGGCTTCCCCCCATAACCCCCGATTCCCACGTGCCCCCAAGCTTGTTGGGGGGAAAGGGGGTAATAGAAAAGAATATGTAAGGAGTTGCTGTTCTATAGATTTACCGAATTACCGAAATTAGTAAAATTAGGAAACTTGTAATGAAAATTCCGTAGACTTTTTAATGGGAATTTTTCCATTTTACGCAAAAAATACGCATTTCCGACGCATTTCATGTACCCCACCCAAACCCCGCATTCCCACCTGTCCCCAAGCTTGTTGGGGGGTGGAAGGGGGAGTATGGGCAGAAACTAGAATTTTATCAAAAACTAACAAGTCCTCTCTCATGCAACATAAAGTTTCTGCAAAGCACGTGAAAAACTACAATGCTAAGAGAAGTGCTACTGCAATTCAGTCATATCTGAAAAAGAAACCAGCGGAAGACAATCTAGATGATGAAGTTTCCAAAGCAGAACTTCTGCTGGCAGGGTATGTAGCCGAACACGGAGTGCCCTTCAGGCAGGTTGATCATCTGGTAGAAACCATGAAGCAAATGTTTCCCAAATGTGAAGTGGCTCATAGTTTGAAAGCAAAGAGAACAAAAAATTCTTACTTGATGCAAGACGGCATTGCATGGGAAGAAAAACAATGGGTAGCAAAAGATTGCAGTGAAAAATGGTTTTCTCTGATAATAGATGAATGTACTGATGTGTCAGTATCGCAAGTACTTGCGGTGATGGTGCGATTTTATGATGAACAAAAGTGTAAAGTTACAGACGCACTATTGGATATTGTTGAAATCGAAAACGGAACAGCAGAAGGACTCTATCAGTCAGTGAAAGAACTGCTAAAATGTAAAGGCATACCAATGGAAAATATTATTGGATTCTCCAGTGACAACTGTTCCATTATGCTGGGGCCCAACAAAGGATTTCAGGCACTACTTAAAAAGGATTGTCCATCTGTTTTCATATTGGGATGTGTCTGTCATTCATTTGCTCTGCCTTCAAGCCATGCTAGCAAACACTTACCATCATGGCTCGAAACATTTGTAAGAAATGTATGCTGCTATTTTGCACGTAGTAGCAAGCGTCAAAATGACCTGAAAATTATCCAAAGCCCAAATTGCTAAAATTATCAGAGACTCGTTGGCTTTTCAGATCAGAAGTCATAGCCAGAATACTCGAACAGTGGGAAGCACTGCAACTTTTTTTTCAAAGTGAAGCAAAGAAAAATGATGATGGAGCTGCCATGATATACAAGACCATGATTACTCCTGGAACCAAGCATATGCGGCTATTCTTGAACTATATCCTCCCTAAAGTGGACAGAATGAATTTAGAATTCCAGTCTGAATATTTCAGACTTGCATAACTTTTCACCACAGTTTCCGATGAGTACAGGAGTATCATGGGAATGTTTGTTCGTGATGAAGTGGTAGCCAACAAAGATTTATCTCTCATTGACTCAAGAAATGATTCTTTGTACAAAGATATCAGTGAAATTAACCTTGGTGGCAGGTGTGGAGCTTTGCTAATCAAGGAACCTTTGGGAGACCAAGACAAAAGGTTTCGTCTCGACTGCCGAAAGTTTCTGGTAGAACTGTGCCTACTAGGGCTGGGTGGGATCCGAGTACTGGATCCGGATCCACCGGATCCGACAAGGCAGGAGGGATTCGATTACCAGCCTCTGGTACTCGAATCCACTGACGATTACTTGCTGGCTGAGGCGAATCCTGACGAATTCGGTACTCAGATACATTACTTTCCAGGCAGAGGTGAATTCTGATGGATCTGGCGATCATTCACTTTTGTTTTTCGCTTTTTGGGCTTCATGATTTAATTATTGGTAAAAAAAAGCAGAATTGGCTAGAAATATTATCTATATAAATTAGTCAGCGAGAGACATTTAGAATATGAATTTAGTGTTGCCATTCATGCCTCAATTTCTCCGAAGGCTGATTGGCTGATACGCTGTGACGTCAGAACGTACCATATAAATAGTCCCGCGTATATATAAATAACAAAACTGAAATAAAGAAAAATTTAAAAATAAAAATAGCAAAAATGGCCTAATACCTATGCCAGGGTAATGGCCAAAAAAAAAAAAAAAAAAAAAAAATTCAGTGCAGCCTTGACACCACAGAGATAGGGGGGAACGCGACAGTCATCTTCATAGCCATATGGCCATAGAATTATGTAATTGTGCAGAGCGAAATAAATTTAATAAATCTAACATCCTCCCTCTATTAAACTGCGTGTTAATTGTTTTCTAGAAATTATTAGTCTTGTCAGTAGCCTTCGTCTGAAGGCAAGTACTCGGATGCGGGGCTGTGAGACTCCAGTACCACCGAGTCTAAATGATTACCGCGCGGGGAGACGAATCCAAACAGCGAGACGATTACCGCTCGGGGAGATGAATCCAAGCAGCGAGACGATTACCGCGCGGGAAGACGAATCCAAGCAGCGAGACGAGTACCGCCCTGCTTGGATTCGTCATAGGGCAGCCAGTCGGATCCCGCTCTCAGGCAAATCCAGCGCCGCGCCAGCCCATGCTCAAGTACTCGGATTCGGATTCGGACTCCACGGATCCACCAGACCAAGTAATCGGATTCGTGAGTACATAAAAAGTCGGATCCTGCCCAGCTCTAGTGCGTACAGATGCAAAAAAGATTCACTTTTCATGGCAACAGTGTGCTTTCATTGTTAAGAATCATCGACCCGAGAGAATCTTTATCACCCAAGAGGAACTCAAGTGACATGAAAATTAGCACTCAGTTTTCCAATGCTTGTGAAGGAGGATGAATTGGACGTCTTGCAAGATCAGTGGAAGGATTTACTATATGCAAAAGAAGCAGTGAAGAATCTTAATGTGAAGGCAACTGCATTCTGGAGTTAATTAAAATCAGTGAAGGATGGGAACAATGAGCCGAGATTTGCCTGTTTATCAAAATTCATGTGCGGTCTGTTAGCTCTGCCACATTCGTCTCCATGTGTGGAATGGGTATTTTCGCAGCTTAACATGATAAAAACAAAGCAAACAAACAGGCTTGGTGTGTTCACCTCGTCAAACAGACATCTTGCCAAACAAGCGATCAGCCGTCAAGAGGTACCATGCTATCAATGGCAACCATCAACATCCCTTATCAAAGACGTGAAAAGTGGGCAGTGTTACCGAAGGTGTGTCGAGAGAGAACGTCAAGGAAAAGAGGAGAATATGGCAACACTGCATCCAGCTGCGGAGGATGCCATTGAGAGTGAAGTAGACGAACCACCAACTCGTGTATACCTGCAGTAATACTGAAAGGTAAGAATTAATCTTATTTAAGGCAAATTGTGTTAATTCTTGTCTTTTTTAAATCTTGGGAAATTTTGGTCGATCTTGGATTGTTTTCGGAGTGACTTTTGGGAAATTCGAAATTTGCCACTGGTCACCCTGCCGTCAGAGATGGCGGATGGCAGCACACAGGTGGCTTTCGTATGAAGAGATTGATTGATTGATTGATACATTTATTGTTGAATTAATAGATAATTACAACAAAGGAGGAGGATGGGCCTTGCCAACCCCCCCTGGGCAAAGACTTAAGGTTAAAGTATCACAAAAATAACTCTGGACAGTATACACAACAAGAATACAAGTATTTCAATAAATAAATACACATATTGCACACCTTATTGCCTAAGACATCCTACAGTCTGGGAGCAAACTGAGGATATTCCCTGAGTATTTCCCTGAGGGTGGCAGAGTCTAGGAGATGGTCAATGAGGCTGTACAAGTCATGCTGACCTTGTGGCCTAAATTTAGCAATGAGAGGACATTCCATGATATAGTGACGCAGAGTGTCCCCTTGGTGTAGCACACAGCACACACCAGGAGAAGCACTGACTTCCCAAAAGTATTTGTAGCCTAATCTGAGCCTCATTGCCACCCTGTCATGTGATGCAGTGTGTCTCCCGTAGGTGTAAGCACAGCTCTGGGAGACACGTGCATAGTGAAGACTAGTGCTACTGCCCCTATGGCAACAAAGCTCCAACTGATCACTAATGCTACTTTGTACAAAGTCCTTAATGCTACTCTTAACATAACCCAGAGTGTACTCAGTGCCAGGGTCCACTGTGTCATCTTGTAGGGCACACTGAGCAAGGTGGTCTGCTTTTTCATTTAGCGGATACCCACATGAGAGGGTATCCAGATGAAATGGACCGTGGCACCAGCACCTTCTAGGGCGTGGATGAGATCAAGACACTTATTAACTAGATCACAGTCCATGGGGAGGTGGATTGAAGGGCGTACAATGCAGCCTGACTGTCAATAAAGAAATATACATTCTTATGGAGAGGCGCCACAATGTGGAGCGCCTCCAGTACAGCATACAGTTCTGCTCTAGTGGAAGACATGGGTGCAGGGAGCCGCCTGGAAACCTCAGTGTCAGTGTAGAGACTGGCAGAGATGTAGTCACGGATGAACAGCCCACATCCAGACCTGCTGCCATTGACTGACCCATCACAATAAACATGAATAGCCTGAACGTGTGGGTACTTGGACAATTTAGTCATGAACATGTCTTGCAGCACATGAGGGAGCCAGTCCCTCTTGGGCTGATGCAGTGAGTGAATATCAACACTGACACGGTGAGGGTTCCAGGCGGGTTGCAGCGGTGACATAACAACGTTAATACAAGCCTCGGCTACACCTACACTTGTCAGTACTCCCAAGATCTTCCTGAGGTATGGTGTTGTAGGAGTGCGAGGATCATGATACAGGGGGGTCAGTGATCCCTTTAGAGAGTCAGAGCCCGTGCATAGCATCCGACTAATTGTGCAACAAGTAATTTCCTGTACCCTACACATAATACTCGGCAGGTGCAGTTCAGCTCTGAGGACTTCAATCCGTGCAGTCCTGGGGCATCCCAAGATTATCCGCATGGCTTCATTCTGTACAAGCTCCAGGGGACGGAGTTGAGTGGCACTAAACTGTATTAAAACAGGGGCGGCATAATCAATAAGGGACCGTATGACAGATATATAGAACATTCTTAGGACTGGAATGCCTGCCCCCAGGCCCCTGTTGGCTAGCAGCCGAAGTGGTGCTAGCCGTGGCAGACAGAGGTCTCGAACATAGTGGACGGCTTGAAGAGACTTCCTAAAACTCATCTGAACACCCAGGTACTTGTGTATGTGAACTCTAGGGATGGGAATGTTATTTACAATGGGCAGCCGAGAGACCTTCCCTTTAGCTTGAAATTTTGTTTTACATTCATTAATCACGAGTCCCATTTGGACACACAACGCTGCCAGCTGTAACAAAGCAACCTGGAGAATCCTGGGTGTGGGGCATTGGAGGAGTATCTGGGTGCCCTGCAGAAAGGAACAGCATGCAATTTTGTCCATTAAAACATTGAAAAGCATTGGACTAAGGACTCATATGAAGAGAACACATCTCGACCAGCGCTCCAGGAAATGGCCAGCTGGCTGGGACAGAGTGTGGGCGTGCACTCTACCTACTCACTGCTAGGTGAACAGGAGCTACACGTGAAAGGAGACACACTCAACCAAGATGTATTAGACTTAGTCTAATACATATTGCACTCAACTATCTCCACCTGACCGGGGAATTGAACCCCAATTAAAATCATCAAGTACAAATATACACGTCTGTTCTGGTAAAAGAAAAAAAATGTATACATCCTACTAAAATGTGATAATTTAAAAAGTATTCATTAAAATATGTGTAAAAACTAAGATATATTCCTTTAAAAAAATAAAATCTTAAAAAAATCAGTTGGGTCCAGCTAGATGGAAGCAGGCTTTCAGTAAATGCTGTGTGGTGATTTCGTGTTGCTCATATTTTTTCCACAATTAAAATATGCGACCTTGCTGAGATTTAACTATTTCTTTGGTACCTGACAAGTTTTCCATCCTTTACTAAGCGAACCTGCATGTGAACATTTATTGCCTCTTTGTGTAAGAGGGGAACTAAAATGTAAAATGGAATATGTGAGTTGCCTGCATTGCTATTTAATCGTCGGTGATATCTACGTCATTATTTGTGCGTATGCTTTGACCAAACACGCACCAATCTGCTGGTGTCCATTGTCCAGTAATCCAAGTATCACGTATATAATGCATCAAATCAAGACAAGATCCAACAGGTACCTGCGACTCCAAGTTAGAAAAAGTTATTGAAATATGTTGCTCTGGAAGGAAAGGTAAAGCCATTAATTGACGAATAAAATTTTGTATGGGGCGATATCTGACATAAAACACTGCTAATGCTATACTTTGCACTTTCCTCCATACAGCTTGCTTCCAGTGGAAGGCTCAACCCTGCATTTTGGCTGAAGGGAAAACTTATCTCGTTGCTGACCATACTGTCGATTCAAAATCCATGACAAACTTTTGAACATTGCACTCCCAAATGAGTCTTACTATTGCCTTCAGTACTTTCCTGTAATCTTTTTTCCTTTTTCCTGACATAGTGCAAATGATAAAGGAACTTGTTTGATGTTCCCTTCATCGCCCTTTATGAATGCATGAATCCCAAATAGTTGCTTAAAGGGATCTCTCACAACTCGAAATGTGGCATCCATGTACCACGTCTTTGCATCTTTTAAGAGTGAAACTTGTGTGTCTGTGCAAAAAACCATGTGACGCACATTTTTCATACGAATATCAGCTTTAAGAAATTCCTTCGGGATATATTCATTAGCCACATCAAAATTTATTGTACTAGGCTCATCAGGTCTGTCTTTTTGCCGCAAGCAATTTGCGACTCGGGCTATGTATTGAGTATTAATACCAGTGTCGAAGTCTCCTATCTCTGCTAAGGCACGATCAACTAGAGCGGTGGCTGACGTAAAATGGTTTTCTTTTTCTGTGGCCATAGTCTTAACACAGGCTGTAACTTCGGCTTTCACAGCAGCGCCAGGGTCATGTTGGTGCACGTGAGACCGGGTACCACGAACAAACGTTGAAAAGTTCTGTATAACCGTTGCTGGACAAGTAAGGGCCTTGCTGCATACACTACACCGCCAAATACACTTTCCCGAACGTGTCATTTTCTTACCAAGGGCCTTTTTAGGGTAGGTAAATCCTAAGGAGTCCACAAGAAGTGTGTTCCGACCCCTGGTTGCACCGTCGATAAGTTCATAAGTAACCCTAAGATCATCCCCTTCATCAGAGATGCTTTGCAATGAATCATCAGCAATTACATCCTCTTCAATGGGATGTGGAATAGATGGTCTATCAGTAATATCCGGTAGATGTACATCAGTGTTAATTTCCATACTCTCGCAGTGACTCTGTAGGTGAGGTACTCTCGCAGTATGAAGCTGTATCTAGGGTAGTACCACTTAACTCCGTAGTATCAGTAACATCGGCTATAGAGAGAGAGAGAGAGAGAGAGAGAATTAATTTCTTCATAATATGTCTCACTTAATTATGTTTTACAAATATGTATCTCTTTGAAATGTTAATTCTAGTAATGTATCTAACTTTATTGTGCGAAATGTCATCTTTCGGGGAATTCCCATAATAACGTATTTTTAATGCATATAAGTACCTGTGCTTTGTGAACTGCAATCCTTGCAATACCACTCAATGTCAACAAGCTCCCCAATGTTCATGCGGCGGTATTCCTCTTGAGTAACACCACTTTCACAAGTACGGTGCTGCCAAAGATCACAGGCATCACACCACAATCCCTGCTGCCGTTGTCGGACTTGAGTTTTGCAAACAACACATGGGTGAGCAGCCATGACAAAAGTGTGAAATTATGCACATGTTTTGCTTCGAAGAAGCTATCGATCAAATTCTTTCAAACCTGAGTCTTTAGGTGAATGACACTGAATACTGAATCGGAAAAAAAAGACAGATTAGCTCAAATGCTTCAAACCGTTACCTATTTGTGGATTCACGCCAGGGAAACGTGTTTGCTATCGTTCATTAACGTTTATGAAATTTGAAAAAAATGCTCCAAACGCTGGATAAGGCTACGTTCCCAAGGGGAACACTGATAAAAAAAGAGATTAGTAAAGATATGTATTATACTGTTTGGACTTACAAAGCTTTCTCACTGATGCTTTCTAACTTATATATTTCTCACTGACGTGTCTGCATGGCAACCCTGTTGATCCAGGCAGCGAATGCACTGTCAGTCAACACTAAGCAGGAGGAAATAGGTGAGTATGAATTGTGGCATAACTGATTAGCTAAAAGATGTATCTTATTTTGTACTTCAAGTAAGTAACGTTCTGTGTATGCGTCATATGCTGCGCCTTGCCGTGGGCGCTCGTCACCTAAGCCGTTGAACTGGGTAGTAACTGCCAACTTGCTTTGCTACTAAATTTGCAGTCAGGCAGCCTGCATGCATGGTAATAACACTGGCGATCTTAATTTAACGTGCTGTAAAAAGATAGAAATAATCTTAACTTGCTGTAAAAAGATAAAGAATAAAAAGGCCGGAGTGACTAGGATTGGAGGTCGGAGTGACAAGGGTGGGAGGCCGGGGTGCCTAGGGTGGGGGGCCGGAGTGACTAGGGTGTAGGCCGGAGTGACCTGGTGCCGGAGTGACCTGATGCTGGAATGACTTGTTACCAAAGCTACTAACTTAAATCTTTAGAAATAATACATTAACTGTAATTAAATACATGTATAAGATGCTTAAAATAGGTAAAGATTTGTGAATATTAATACTAATGAGAAATATACAGAATATTTAGGAAGAGATAGAGAGTGAGAGAAGGAGAAATATATAGAGAAAAAAAATAATACATAAATATTTCTAGCTATTAATACTCATTATTGCAGTAATAGTGCTATGTGTTACTGAGATCATTATTTAACACAAACTGTTTAAGTTTGTGTTTGAATGTAGCAATGCTGCAGTTATGTGGTACATGTCTTGCAATATTATTCCATATTATTGCACCTTTATATTTAAATGTTTTCTGCATCATGGTTGTCCTACATAATGGTACATGAATTTTATGACTGTTTTGTTATATGGGAGTGAACCTGATGATTCCTGAGAAATATATCATTGAATATTGAGGGCAAACACCTGTTGCTGTATCTATACATTAGCTTACTGACAGTGAATATATAAATTTTATGGAGAGGCAGTACTTGTAGTGAAAGGAATAGTGGTGCAGTATGATCCCTGTAATTTGCAGATGCAGTAATGCTTTTTTCTGCATTAACTAATTCAAGTGAATGTTTAATAGTTGGTAGGTGTGTCTTGAGGAGCTTTGATGTACCACAGAGCCTTAGGTAAGACTATCCAAGTGTTGGAAAAAAGTGAAGGATTTAGGTGATCTTGAACTTCAATAATTGAATCAATCCTACACATGTACCTTAATTCTGTGATAATCCAAGCTACATGTAGGTACCTTAATTGAGTGCAATTACCAATCCAAGTATTCTGTGATAATTCGAGCTTTGAAATGAAAATTATACACTCAGGCAATGTGACTTTGCTAGAAGATTATTAGGATTATGTTACTAGTTACCTTATTATTTTTATTATTAATATTATTATTATTATTATTATTATTATTATTATTATTATTGTTGTTATTATCAATATTATATTACTGCTTATTACTAGAGTTTTCTCTATACAAAGCAATTGTATAGACTTGTGATGGATCGAATAGTTATTAATAAAATGTACTATGTGTTTCTAAAGAACTTTTCGTTTAATATTTGATAACCTATCCTTGAGCGTTTTGTTCTACAATAATGTGTGTGTGTGTGTGTGTGTGTGTGTGTGTGTGTGTGTGTGTGTGTGTGTGTGTGTGTGTGTGTGTGTGTAGGAGCTTACCGGGTATGAAAATAGAGAAAAGGAAATGAAGATGTAAGTGCACTAGTGCAGTACTAAATATCTTCATTATAACATAACACATTACATTTTGTAAGCTTAAAAGTGAGAAAACAGGTTAGTAAGCTATAAACATTAGGGGAATGATGGAAGACGAGTTGTAGGTCACTGGTAAACACCATAGCCAGCTGTGAGTGGTGAGCGGGATAGATCGTCAGGACGTGACGTCACAGGGATGTGGACCGGCCTTGTTCTCCAGGCGGCCTTGGTGCAGCCCGGCTGGCTGACTCAGTGGGGTCAGAGTGGGGGGGGGGTTGCTGGGCCATCATTTTGTTGTCCCTCCTCTCAGCTATTTGTCTCAGGTTGCGGCCGTCCTGATGGGTGTGTTGGGGTGAGGGAGAGGGGGCGTCTGTTTCCATCGACATTCCATGTTCTTTGTATGTTTGCATATTTGCTCTAGTGTCCGCTACAAGTTGAGTTAAAAGTTCCTTTATTGTCATTATTTCCATTGTGAGTGTTGCTTGAATGGATTGTTGAGATGCACACATCGTTTTTAGGTCCTGGTTCTCTTTCTGAAGTTTCGTTTGTTCTTCTTTTAATGTAGTTAGTTCCTGGCGTAACGGTAATGCTATGACTTCCCTGAGCAGCTGAGTGTTGACATCGCTGGCAGCACTGGCTGTCTGACTGACTGGTGGTCTCGCACGCAGCAGGGCCGGGGGCTGTGGGGGGAGCCTCCAGCACGGGTGATTGTTGATGTTGTGAAGTCCGCGGTGTCGGTGTGTGGTGAGTCCATGTGTGGTGGTGAGGTGAAGTCCCCTGAACCGGTGTTGATGGTTGGTGACTCCAGGGTTGGTGGTGGGTGGGGAGGCATGGTCGCTGGTGCTTGGTGAGGTGTGGGTCGCCGCTAGTGGTGGTGAGGGTTGATGATGAAATATTTGAGGCAGGGGTGGAAACGCACTCGGTGGAGGTACTGCTGCCTGCTGTGTCGCCTGGGTCTTGGCGGCATGTAGGTTAGGGTGACCAGATTTCTGAGACAAATTCCGGGGACATTTTCAGTTCAGGGAGGTAAAAACATGTAGTGTTTTTGCACTGGAAAAACTAAAACGGGGACACTATCCGTACCATTTCTAAACCAGCAATCAAAAGTTTCTCTCGCCTTATTTACCCAAGTTGCAAAGAAAAAAAAATCTCTACCTGATGAAATATCTGAGATCATGAACACCCATTAGCTGTTAAAATGTGTCCGCCATACACTTCACCGTCTTCACGGAAACTAAGGCCTTCTCCTTATTCTTGACATTCTAAAAGAGTAATGATAAAAGGACATAATTATCATAATCAAAAGGAATAGTTTTTAACGCATCAAGTGACCGGCTAAGGGCCCCCCCCCAAAAAAAAAAGAACAAAGAAAAAAATAAAGCCCACTAATGCACCGGCTCCCAAAAAAAAAAGTGTCCAAAAGAATTTTTTTTTTTATACTGATTTTTTATTTCTGGTATTCTGATTTTTGGTGCACTAACCTAGTCTGTGTATTTCTGAGAGGAGTGTATATTTTTAAGAATCAATTTGTTTTTTGTCAGCTTCTCCATGAAATCCTGGCATGGCAGATTGAAGTTAGTTTTCACTGTTAACATGGCTTTGATGGTAGAGACCTTGAACCAATTTCTCTCAGCGGTCCACATATCATTCATTAAGGAAAAAACCCTCTCAACAGGGGCATTGCTACCTGGTAGACAGATTACTACAGATGCCAATCTAGCAATATTGATGTGTGGAATTTCATTTAGTTGAAAATGGCTAACAACTGAGTGCCATCTCTGAATGAGGGGTGTATCCTCTCTTTTCCATTCCTCCAGTATTCCATCCTGAAGGAACTCCTGCAGACCAGACACCTCATCAAAAAGAATGTCCTCATCAATTGTAACATTGGGGCATTTCCTTTTAAGAGTTTCTACTGCCTTCTCAATTTCCAACCGCTGAGGCCGTTTTCTCAGGAGAAGACAGCTCAGGTCTTGGAGATCATCAGTATGCTTACCCCATGCATCCAGGTATTTCACTGCAGTGTCAAAGAAGCATTTCGATTTCCTGAGGAAGGTTTCTTTTGTGATCATACCATTTTCCTCTAGGTTTCTGAGAGGAACTCTGACCATGACTGGCAGAAAGTGATCATCATGTCTAGCTGTCAGTTTTGTCTTAAAACTTCTCAGAATGGTAGCAGACTCAATGGCGCAACGGTCTTGGCTTTCAAGTGTTTTAATGGCCTCATTGAAAATACCCAGGTTTCCGTGGACAAAGGCTAGACACAGCTTCAAAAAACCTGCGGAGAACTACTGGACTGTTCTCCTCAGAGAGGAAAAATGATTTCAAGGGGGCATACATCTGGAGGACTCTCTCCAAGTCTGGAAGCATGGATAACCAGCGGACATTACAATAACCCAAAATATTGTGGTACTCTTGACCCACAAAGTCACAGAATGTCTTCAGTCTCTCAACACGGACTGTAAAGATGTGGAAATATCCGAAGATCTTTGTTATTAGATATTCCACATCTAAGGGAACCATATCCAGAGCAGTTCTGGCTGTGTTGTGGATGATATGTGCTGGGCAACCAAGGCCAATCACATTGTGTTGAAGGGAGTCTTTAACCTTGGTGTGGACATTCACCCTTCCTGCCCTGTTAAGTCCTCCAAAGTTGGTGTTCGTGCTATCAGCCGAGAATGCTACAACTTTATCCTTTAGATTGTGTTTCCTGACAGCAATGAGAATTGCCTCAGAAATCTCTGCAGAAGTTTCCCCTTTCTTTTCTACAAAATCCAAAAGTTTAGTTTCAATGCAAGGACTTTGCAACTTGCAGTATCTGACCAGTATTGGCAGAAGTTTCATATGGCCGTGATTTGAACAATCAACAGACAAAGACACAAAATCAGCCTTGTTGAGATCTTCTGTTAATAGTGTCATGGCCCATGGTGCAAATGCATTTGTCACTATGGCATCACATTTCGTCCTTGCACATGAGAACTTTGGCTCATAGAGCTTCCAATTCAGCAATGATGTGCAATCCATTGATCTGAAACTGTGGTTGTGTCTGATGGTGTGGTAAGCAAACACACCCTCCTGCACAGCCAAATCATATTCTAACTGAGAGGGTTGTACCTTCTTGAAGAAAGTTGTAACAAGCTACACTTGCATGAGCAGCAATGGTAGCTTTATGTTTTTTTGTCTGTTGGTGTTCTACCACAGACAATCTTCCTCCCCTACCCACTGTAAAAGAGGAATTGCAGAGTGCAAAAAGCAATTGCCTCATCATGACCTGGCTGTATGAACGGAAATTCTTTTAGAATGTTATCATTAACGTGGCATTTCCTTTTTTTTAGAGAGAGACATTGTGGAGTCTTGTCCCTCTTTGAGTCTTTGCTCACTGTCCCAGGTCCGCCCTAACACCTACCACAGTATTGGTAACGAAAAACTAAGATGACGCAAATCCGCAACCATACAATGCTGAAACTCAGCAACCCAAAAACAGGAACTATCTTCAGTGGTATAACAATCACTGGGCACTGCCAATGAGTCATAAAACAAACTAGTCAAGAGAGAGGAGTGTGTGTACTTTCTTGTCTGTGTCTAGCAGTCAACTGAGCCTCGAGGGGCTGCCAGCGCGGCGCCAACTGCGCGCCCCATTGTTTCTCCTCTTCTATCCCAGGCGACGCATGCGCAGGGACTCTCAAGCAATATGCCTGTGAGCACTCAAAACCTACCCCTAGGTTCTGATCTTTCAGTTACAGAAAACCGGGGACAGCAGTAGCCGGGGACAGGTCACTGAAATCGGGGACTGTCCCTGGAAACCAGGGACGTCTGGTCACCCTAGTGTAGGTGTGAGTCTGGTCGTACGGGACACCTGAAGCTCCAAGCATTGTGTTCCTGATATCAGATTGAGCACCTCAGTGTTACCTCGTCTCCGTTGTCTATTTTCTTCCAGCACAGTTTCGAGTCATGGTTCCCCGCACAGAACCCACACTTGGTCTTCCCGTCGCACTGCCACACTCTGTGCCCCCACTTCTGGCAGTTGCCACAGAAAGTTGGTTTCCCCACATACCTCTCCACTTTGCAGGGTCGCATTCCCGGAAAACTCAGTGTTGCAGGGGGCTCTCCCTGCCAAAGAGCAAGAACATGATTCATGGACTCTCGGTTGTCGCGGCGTGTTTCTCTCTCCACCCACAACACATTTGACAAGTCCTTGATGTACTTTAGAGTCATGAATGATGGATAGTTGCGTATGCGTACCTTCATTTGTTTGGTGTTCTTGGTAACTTTCATCAGCTTCATGATGGTGTCTTTGTATGGATGTCCTATCTCGGTGAGAAACTTAACGGTGTCCATGTCCCGAATCACTGCAATGATGGATTTCGCTGTCATCCTTGGTTACACAGATAAGTTGCGATGTTTGTTGGCAACCTCCGCCAGCCATATCGCCCTGTCCCCCAGGATAGTTGCGTATGCGTACCTTCGTTTGTTTGGTGTTCTTGGTAACTTTCATCAGCTTCATGATGGTGTCTTTGTATGGATGTCCTATCTCGGTGAGAAACTTGACGGTGTCCATGTCCCGAATCACTGCAATGATGGATTTCGCTGTCATCCTTGGTTGCACAGATAAGTTGCGATGTTTGTTGGCAACCTCCGCCAGCCATATCGCCCTGTCCCCCAGGATAGTTGCGTATGCGTACCTTCGTTTGTTTGGTGTTCTTGATAACTTTCATCAGCTTCATGATGGTGTCTTTGTATGGATATCCTATCTCGGTGAGAAACTTGACGGTGTCCATGTCCCGAATCACTGCAATGATAGATTTCGCTGTCATCCTTGGTTGCACAGATAAGTTGCGATGTTTGTTGGCAACCTCCGCCAGCCATATCGCCCTGTCCCCCAGAGATACACCCTTTGGGAAGAGCAGGCTGTGTGTTTCCTGTGGTGGTGTATGTTGGGGTTGCTGACATGTTGCCTGGTCCTCACTTACACCGTGTTGAACCACCTTGTTTACTGCACTTGTTGCTCTGCACTAATGTGAACCCATCTTTCATGGGCTCAGGATCGTCTCTCATATCACAGGGCAATGATCGTTTCGCTGACTTGCCACTTTGTCCAGCCGTATCACTGTATTTAGATAGAATCGCTTCCTTACTCATGATTTTGTAACGCTGTATTCATGAAAACGAGTCTACACTACTCACCCAGGCCACTGCAAACCCAAACAACAGGTAGTGAAGATCAGCTAATTCTCGGAGCAACGATACTGCGTCCTTCCTTGACCACGTCTCGTGTGTGTGAGGAAGAAGGCGTGGCAGTGTGGCGGTAGTTGACATAATTCTAGCATCCCATCAACAAGGTATGTAATTGCTATAAGCGACCATTTGGCAAGGATACTGATACTAGGCAAGTCAGAGCTGGGCTGTTTTCCCGCTGACGCCGTCAACAAAGTGACTAGTGTCACGTCCTGACATTGGGACGTTCTGCTGTGAGTTGCTAAGTGTAATTCAGTTTCTTGGCATTTTTTTTTTTTCAAAAGACACACGGACATACCCAATGCAGTTACTCAGGAAATGCAGAAATGCAAGCAGAATTTTTTTTCGAAGCCTGTTCCTGCTTAAATCTGCATTACTTTCATATAAGGACAATTTGTCTTACTAGAGTTCTCAATTACCAGTATATCGTCATTATTTCTGTTTTGTTTAGATAAAGAAACATATCGACTACATTTTTTTTACAAACAATAACAGTTTCTGTATTGATATGTGATTATAGTTTTCCAAGAAGGAATACAAGGGATTTATGGTAATTAAGTGATTTTTCAGGGAAATTCGCTTTGGGTCGACGGGCATGTGATGCCATTTAGCGACGCAGCTTCACAAGTCGCCCATTCTCTGGATGGTTTATGCACGGTCCAGATATACAAGGTCTTCCATCCAGTTGGCTTATTTTGGTCTTGGCCGCGCATATATGACAATGTTCGCCTGTGGCTCGTGTGCTTGATTTTAATTTTCTTTCATCCCCCCCCTAACGGTCCCTTTTTATGGATGCTTGAGCTTATCATTCTGCCCTGTTACTACCTATTACAGGACCTAGAAAACTAATTAGTAAGGCCCAAATCTCAGTTATTTGTGCCTTTGTGTGGGAGAATAAGTCAAATCAAGAAATTGCCACAGACCCGGTAGTAACTGCTACGATCCATGCTACACAACACGTACAGTAAAACTGTAATGCCATGATTATGTTAGTTACTATTAGTATGAAAATTATTTGTGTATAGCATTAGATTGTCCCTGTACATACATACATACATAATCACCCCCACCCAGACACACACGTGGTTTCCCAGAACAAACATACGAACAAACATACGTCTGATGGATTATGCACCGGTGATTGGCTGGAGTGAGCTGGATTCCTATTGGCTGTGAACCTTAGTACGGTCAGACTGTGAAGAGTACATCCGAACGCGTGAGCAAGCAAGTAATAAATGAGAGGTGTTATGTTACTATCCCATACAAAATTGTAAGCATCACTGATCCCCAATTTAACTTTAATAATATTGTCTTTCATTCATGTTAACATTAGTATAGTCAGAACCTTAAAATTAAATAAGTTTTTTCAACTTAATATTGTAACCCAAAATTTCGAACACCGATTCTTTCTCCTAAACACGCGGGTCTCCCCAGCTATAGCTCAGTGTGTTTTCGTCTCTCACTCACGCAGGTACGTGGTCAATGCACAGTTCGTCCCTTTATCTGAAATCCCTCATATTCATTTAAAGAAATCATTCAGTGGTAAAAGTTAACATATTTAATTAAGACTAATTCGTAGAGCTATTAAGAGTGCGTTTTCGTTTCTCACTCGCGCAGATACAGCGTTGGAGAGCTGATCTGTCTCGTATCTCGGCAGTGTCACACAAACACACACAGCACACTATCCATTCCGCCTATTTGTCTCGGTAACTTGTAAAGTGAATTCTTTTTTTTGGTATGGTGGTAGAGTGTCCCTTAGCGTCCTCTGTCATACTATTTATTTTGTGTGATAGGAAAAATAGAGTCGGTGAAATTTCAGTGTGAATTTTTTTTCCTTGGTAATTCTTATGTGTCTTATTGTCTCAGTGTTGTGAAGGTCTGACGGCCAGACGGCTAACTGAGGTGTACTTATTCACGTAAATCAGTCTCCAAAATCACGCTATCTTAATATTATTATTATTATTATTTTTTTTTGATACTCAAGTCTTCCTTCTTAACAGTTGGGGGACGAAAGGGTCTGGTGGCAGCTTCTACCAAATTCTTGTTCTGTTTATTGGTCTATCTGAATTCATAAGTGATCTCTTTTTGTTAGGTCAAGTTATCAACGTTAAATCAAACTATTGGGATAATAAATGTAATAATTTTTTTTTTATATCTTTTACTTATATTCCTAGACCAAATAGATATCATCTCATAAAGTCAAATGAATAAAGTTACCATTACAAAACACCCAGATTCTTTGATGGTGTGGGGTTGTTTTTCTTACTATGGTCTTGGAAAATTAAGTGTTTTTGCCTAAGAATGTTCTTATGAACCAAAATAACTACTTTGAGCTAATTCTGGATGAGTTAGATGAGTGTATATATGGAAAAGTGCAATGTAGATATCGTTTTGTCTTTCTTTTTGTATTATGGCAGCAGTGCACAGCACAACTATTGGGCATTATAAAGAGAAAATAAAAATTGGTCTCAAGATGGTGAGGTCAGATTATAGACTGGCGCACGGTTGCTTGGGCGTGTGTGACACGGGCAGAGATCAGGGTCTGACTGGCTAGCAGGGCCCCTGCATCACACCAAGGATTCTGTAAGGATATATGGGTTCAATGAGC
The DNA here is from genome assembly GCF_017591435.1 of Portunus trituberculatus. Lineage (NCBI taxonomy): Eukaryota > Metazoa > Arthropoda > Malacostraca > Decapoda > Portunidae > Portunus > Portunus trituberculatus. Next base: position 18,614,037 of record NC_059300.1, read on the forward strand.
GGGCTGGAGGAATTTATTAGGGAGATTAGCTTCTAACAGATGGCGTGTGTGTCGTAGGTAGTAAGGGGGTGAGGGATGGGGGATCCATCAGCAGGGAAGGATGAGCGCTGTTACAAGATTCAAATAGTCAGTCAGTCAGGGGAAGAAGTGCAAAGCACATCAGCCATCGCCTGCCTCTGCCTGGGCCACACCACGCTCATTGCTCACTTGCATCGCATACGTCTGTCTCGTGACGTGATGTAGGACTACCCCTGAGGACATGGAACATTTCCTGCTTCAATACCCACGCTTTCACTCTCAACATACTGCACTACGCTCCCAGCTCTCCGCCCTGGCCGTCACAACACTCGACCTGCCAACCCTTCTGGCGGCATCAGGTGTCCACCCCTCCTGGCAACCTGCTGTCCTTCGCCTTACTTGTGCCTTCTTGAGGAAGACCGGCCAGCTACCACACCTGTGATACCCACACAGGACTACCCCAGAGCGCATAAGGATCCAAAAGAGGCCACGAAGATCTATGGATCCTTATGAGCTCTGGGGTAGTTCTGTGTGGGTATCACAAGCGTGGTAGCTGGCCAGTCTTCCTCAAGAAGGCACAAGTAAGGCGAAGAACAAGTTGCCAGGAAGGGTGGATACCTGAGGCCGCCAGGAGGGTGGGTGGGCATGTTCAGTGTTATGATGGCCAGGGCGGAGACCCGGGAGCGTAGTGCAGTATGTTGAGAGTGGAAGCGTGGGCATTGAAGCAGGAAATGTTCCATGGCATCAGGGTTAGTCCTACACCAAGGGCAGAATGGGTCACGAGACAGACGCAGGCGGTGCAAGTGAGGAGTATGGTGTGGCCCAGGTGGAGGCGGGCAGAAAACGCATATATATATATATATATATATATATATATATATATATATATATATATATATATATATATATATATATATATATATATATATATATATATATATATATATATATATATACAGTAAGGTCTCGGTTTACGTCAGAGTTACATTCCTGAAACATGACATAAGTCGATTTTGTACGTAACTCGAGTTTCCGTACATTTCAAAGCATATTATCGAGTTTTCAACCAATCATTGTTTATGGTCATTCAGGTAAGTTAAAGGTTATATTGTTATATTATTTACAACTATGTGAATATATGAAATACAAGCTTGTTTTTGTTGTTGATTAGGGCCACGAACGCGAAGGACTGCAGGTTGCCGAGAGGGGTGGACGCCTGAGGCCGCCAGGAGGGTGGGCAGGTTGAATGTTGTGACGCCCAGGGCGGACAGCTGGGAGCATAGTGCAGTCCGGTGGGAGTAGAGGCGTGGGCAGTGGGGCAGGAAATGCAATAGGAAAGAGCAATAGGGATCAGCAGACAGGCGCAGACGGTGCAAGTCAGCTGCGAGTGTTGTGTGGCCCAGGCGAAGGCTCCGGAGTTGTTATTGTTGTGATGGGTGTGCGAGCCCTCAAGGTCGTTAACCTCCCGTTGTCATGGTAACGGCTTCCATTTTCTTCTTCCCTCCCTCACACACAGCTGCTGCCTCCTTCTCATGTCTTTAATTATGTCCTCTTTTCTTGTAGCATAATGGTTTTCCTTTTCTTAGCATCACTGCTGTCACTAAGAAGTTTTCTCTTTGGTGCCATTGAGCAAGATACTACGAACTTGAGTCAGTAAACGCAGAAGTAGGATAACACTCTTGCCAGGGGTGATGGTGTGGTGGAAGTGAGGCAGGGTGTTATTGTATTCAAGCGTGAGGCGGGCGGTGTGGCGGGCAACCACCAACAATAACAATAAATCCCGCACTTTACGATTTATAAATTTTCAATTTTTTAAATCTTAAATTGCCTTATAGTGGACTGACATAACTACGAGTTTGACGTAACTCGAGACCGACGTAACCCGGGACTTTACTATATATATATATATATATATATATATATATATATATATATATATATATATATATATATATATATACATATATATATAGATATATATATATATATATATATATATATATATATATATATATATATATATATATATATATATATATATACAGTAAAGTCCCGGTTACGCCGGTCTCGAGTTACGCCAAACTCGTAGTTATGTCAGTCCACTATAAGGCAATTTAAGATTAAAAAAATTGAAAATTTATAAATCGTAAAGTGCGGGATTTATTGTTATTGTTTGTGGTTGCCCGCCACACCGCCTGCCTCACGCTTGAATACACTAACACCCTGCCTCAGTTCCACCACACCGCCCCCTGGCAAGAGTGTTATCCTACTTCTGCGTTTACTGAATCAAGTTCTTAGTATCTTGCTCAATGGCACCAAAGAGAAAACTTCTTAGTGACAGCAGTTATGCTAAGAAAGGAAAACCATTACGCTACAAGAAAAAGAGGACATAATTAAAAGACATGAGAAGGAAGGCAGCAGCTGTGTGTGAGGGAGGGAAGAAAATGGGAAACCTGTTACTATGACAACGGGGAGGTTGATGACCTTGAGGGCTTGCACACCCATCACAACAATAACAACTCCGGAGCCTTCGTCTGGGCCACACGACACTCGCAGCTGACTTGCACCGTCTGCGCCTGTCTGCTGATCCCTATTGTCCTTTCCTATTGCATTTCCTGCCCCGCTACCCATGCTTCTACTCCCACTGCACTGCACTACGCTCCCAGCTGTCCACCCTGGGCGTCACAACATTCGACCTGCCCACCCTTCTGGCGGCCTCAGGCGTCCACTCCCTCTCTGTAACCTGCAGTCCTTCACGTTCGTGGCCCTAATCAACAACAAAAACAAGCTTGTGTTTCATATTCCTACATAGTTGTAAGTAATATAACAATACAACCTTTAACTTACCTGAATGACCATAAACAATGATTGGTTGAAAACTCCATAGTATGCTTTGAAATGTACGGAAACTCGAGTTACGTACAAAATCGACTTACATCATGTTTCAGGAACGTAACTCTGACGTAAACCGAGACCTTACTGTATATATATATATATATATATATATATATATATATATATATATATATATATATATATATATATACATGTTTTATTTGCCTTATAAATTCATAACCACGAGAGAATGCAGGGAAAAATAGAGGGTGGGGAGGAAGCATGGGAGAAATCTTCTTAAGTTACTCCTGAGAACGTTTTCTATGAAAGTACTCGCTTCTAACAGATAGCAGCACCATCACTGTCCTCCAAACTTTAATCCACACCACAACTTCCTCTCTGTATATTCCTTGCATCACACCAACCCGGGGCCCACATGAGTCATAGACACATTACCGTGGATGTGTGGATGGAAGACCTTCTATATCTGGACTGTGGGTTTATGGACGTCTGTCAAGGGTACACCAACTTCTACTTAAGTGGAGCGCACTGGAAACAGGTAGAGCGTCAAAACAATGGTACATGGTACAATTTAAGGAATTTTTCCTAGACAGAACAGTGTTAACACTTGGGGAGAAAATTTTCTAGACAACATAATCGAAGAGAGAGAGAGAGAGAGAGAGAGAGAGAGAGAGAGAGAGAGAGAGGATTGATGATTCTTTATGGTCAGGGGCAGGATTCACTAATGCTCCCTACTTAAGCATTACGTACGAAGAAAAGATACAGGAATGGGACACAGCTGACAGCCGTTTTGCCAATCAGAATAAGGCTATCATCACAGCCTTGGAGAGTGCTAGCCAACAATATAGCTGTGCGTGGAGATACAAACAAATATACATGAAGGATAAAATATTTTGACAAGACAAAATCAGATTAATGCTGCAGTCACATTATAACCTTTTTTTTTTTTTTTTAACTACAACAACCCCGACGGTCATACAGAGCAGTTTTCTGCGATTGTATATGACTGTTGTAACGATTGGGAGCATTTCAGTGCAAGAAGTACACACAAAACGAAGAACATACGACATTGGATCCTAGACATAAGATGACGTATATCCCTCGTACGATGACGTATGTCATCGTACCACACCCACAATGATGACATACCAAAGAAAATGGGAACATCCAGAATTTTCAAATTTTCTTGGCTTGTGACAACCTATGTTACACTAACGATGTTGGACGATGTCAGACAATGTCAAACAATGTCGAAATAGACGCATTTGATGAAGGTGCAATGACGCCCTGTATTCGCTTGACGACGCAAGGGCAGGCCCAGAATGAGCCCCTGGAGGTATATATAGGGGTCCAAAGCATTTTTCCCATGTCACATAGGAACCAATACTTATCTGTACTAACCTTTTAACCCCTTCGCGCCGGATGTTAAAAAAGCCCGCCTGTATGATATATGGGTGGTAGTGCAGCGAGCTGAAACTCATGCAAGCTTGTCATACTTGTCCTCTTTGTGTATTATGCTGCTATTTTTTAGTCACTATATCGCCTTCGAAGAGGAAAGTGGACGCTTCTCTCTTTGGAGAGAGAGAGAGAGAGAGAGAGAGAGAGAGAGAGAGAGAGAGAGAGAGAGAGAGAGACATTTGCTAATATTTTAGACACAAGCGGACGCATGTAGCTTATCTTTCGAAAGGAAGAGGGGAGGAGAGGGAAGGAGAGGAGGGAGAGAGAGAGAGAGAGAGAGAGAGAGAGAGAGAGAGAGAGAGAGAGAGAGAGAGATTAGAAAATTTGTTGTATTTGTGTGTGTGTATTTACCTAATTGTATTTACCTAATTGTAACATACGGGAAAAGAGCTATGCTCGTGTTGTCCCGTCTCCATATCTATTAATGTCCAGCTTTTTCTTAAAATCATGAATATTCCTTGCGTTGACCACTTCCACGTCTAAACTATTCCATGCTTCCACCCTTCTATGAGGGAAGCTATATTTTTTCACATCTCTCCTATAAGTGGCCATTTTTAGTTTTTTCCCATGCCCTCTCGACATTCTTTCATTCCACATACACAGATCTTCCCTATCCATTTTTCCATGCCAATCATCACTCTGTATATTGCTATCAGGTCTCCCTTTCTCTTCTGTTTTCCAGGGTCGGAAGTTGCATTCTTTTCAGTCTGTCTTCATAAGTCAAATCTCTTAAGTCAGGCACCATTTTCGTTGCAGCCCTCTGTACTTTCTCTAGTTTCCTTATGTGTTTCTTTAAGTTCGGAGCCCACTGTATTGTTGCATATTCAAGCCTCGGTCTTATCATTGCAGTAATTATTTTCTTCATCATTTCTTCATCTAAATATACGGACGCCACTCTTATGTTCCTCAATAAGTTCAATACTTCTCCAATTATTTTGTTTATATGTCTCTCTGGCGATAGGTCATTGGTAATTGTCACCCCAAGGTCTTTTCTTCATGACTGGTTTTATGTCTTCATTTCCTATCTTGTACATACTCCTGATTCTTCTTTCACTCTTGCCAAACTCTATTTTCTTGCATTTTGTCGTGTTGAACTCCATTTGCCATGTACAGCTCCATTTCCATATTCTGTCCAAGTCTTCCTGGAGTAGTTCGCAATCTTTGTCACATCTCACTTTTCTTAACAATTTTGCATCGTCTGCAAATAGGCTCACATAACTGGACACCCCATCCACCATGTCATTTATGTAGACCGAACATTACTGGTGCCAACACTGATCCCTGTGGAACTCCACTCTCCACCAATCCCCATTCTGATGGTCTGTCCTTAATTATTGTTCTCATTTCTCTTCCTACCAAAAAGTCTTCCATCCATTTTAGTAAACTGCCATGCACTCCTCCTACCATTTCAAGTTTCCAGATCAGTCTCCGTGTGGTACCTTATCAAAGGCCTTTTTTAAATCCAGATATATTCCATCAGCCCAACCATCTCTTTCCTGTATTACATCTATCACCCTCGAATAGTAACATATCAGGTTTGTCGCATGAACGCCTTTTCTAAAACCAAATTGATACTCACAAAGTATGTCATTTTTCTCCAAGAAGTCTGTCCATCTATTCTTCACCACCCTCTCACACATCTTAGCTACCACACTTGTAAGTGACACTGGTCTATAGTTCAATGGGTCTCTCTTGTTACCTGATTTATAGATTGGGACAATGTTAGCTCTTTTCCAGTCTTGGGGCACTACACCTTCCCTTAATGAGGCATCAATTACTTCACAAACTTTTTCTGCCAATTGCTCCCTGCATTCTCTTAAAATCCATCCTGATACCCCATCAGGTCCCACAGCTTTTCTCACTTCTAAACTCCCCATCATGTTCTTGATCTCCTCCACAGTTACTTGAAACTCCTTCATAATCCCTTTCTGTTCCATTACCAGTGTGTGTGTGTGTGTGTGTGTGTGTGTGTGTGTGTGTGTGTGTGTGTGTGTGTGTGTGTGTGTGTGTGTGTGTGTGTGTGTGTGTGTGTGTGTGTGTGTGTTTTCACAATGTTACAAGGCACGATGTAACTTATCTTCGAGAAAGAGGGGAAAGAAGGAGGATATAAAAGGAGGAAAGGGAGAAGAGGAGAGAGAGAGAGAGAGAGAGAGAGAGAGAGAGAGAGAGAGAGAGAGAGAGAGAGAGAGAGAGAGAGAGCTGGGAACAGTCTATGCCATTTTAGACACAAGGCGGACGCATGTAGCTTATCTTTAGTGATTGGTGGAGACAAGGATGGTAGGACACTAGGATTTCAAGGACAGCATCGGCGTGTAGTTGGTATCCAACACACTATACGAGACAACTGAACTGAAGAAAGCTCAGAAAAGAAATATGACGCTCACGTGGCGCCCATATATGCTACTGGGGCTTCATGACGCCTACATAGGCGTCACCGTATTGAAGGGGTTAAGACTCCTTACCTTCCTGTATAGAAATAACCAAAAAACCTGACAAAAAAAAAAAAAAAAAAAAAAAAAAAGATACAATCACCTGTAACAAATGTACAATTCAAACACAGGCAAGATACGAACACTCATACTTGACATCACCCTCATGACAACACTTGCACATTATCGCGTGTGCGCACACACACACGACGGCGCGGGAAACAAACAAGGGCCAGCCATAAACAGCCGCCAACACATCCCACCACACACACAAAGCTACCAGGCCTGGCCGCCAGTACACATCACCACACACCCACACGCTCCCAGGAAGAATGAAATGAAATGGATAGACCTGTAAGAAATAAGTTACCAAATTCAAAATATGCCGATGAGGCCCAGGGAGCAAAACCAAAAGTGGCCATACAAAACATGAGTCCATCTTCAACAGGAGCAACAATGCAAGGAAGATTGGTTATGCTAGAGAAGAAATTTGAGGAGTTGGTGAAGGAATTAAAAGTTCAGAGGAGTGAGGAGGAGCAGGATAGAGAATTCCAAGGCTTTGAAGGAAAGAGTTAAGAGACTGGAGGAAAATGAAAAACGATTGGTGGATGAGAATGCACACTTGAGAGTGGAGGTTGAAAAATACAAGAGACGGTTGGAGGAGAAAATGGAGAAAGTTGTAAAGGAGAAAGATGACTTTAAGGAAATGATCAGTGAGCAAAGTGAAAGGTTTGAAAGGGAGTGGAAATGAAGAAAACACAATGGACTGAGTCGAGGAAGCTGAGATGGTTGGTTTACAAGAAATAATTAAAGATCAGTTGAATGAAGACAAAAAAGAAAGGTCTAAGGAACTGGTTAATGTTATGAAGAATAAGGAAACATTGATAAGAGAAATAGCAGAAAAGAAGAAGAGTGTATTAATATTTGGGATGAAAGAACAAAATATAACATATAAGCCTAAGAGAATTAAAGAAGAATTAAAAATGGTAAGAGATCTGTTCAAAAATCTAAATGATGAGGAAAAAAAAGACCTACAAGAAGAAGTGGAAGAGATCCATAGACTGGGTCCGTATAAGGAGGGAGTAAGGAGACCGATTAAAGTAGTACTGAAGTCACAACAATCTTCGAAGGACATTTTATATAGAACATCAAAATTAAGAGAGGTAGAAGGTTGTAAAGAGGTGTGTGAGAAAAATAGAAATGAGGAAGAGAGGAGAAGATATAAGGAATTGTTGGAAGAGGCGAGAAGGAAAAATGATGTGCGGTCTGAAGAGGAAAAAGAAAAGTTTTTTGGAGAGTTATAGGAGAGAGAGTCAGAAAATGGTATGTGGAAAGAAGGAATGCAGAGGAACCCCTAGAGGAGCAGTGGGTGGACCGTAATGTATACTAATATAGATGGGATACTGTTAGTTGGGTCAGATTGGAAAAAGGCTTCGCTGATTAGGTGAAGGAAGTATTTTGATATCCTAAGATTTTGTGCCGCTGAATCCGAAAATCATAGTTAATTATTGGTAAGTTAAATTGCAAATTTAAATTGGAGAAAAAATTGCAGAATGAGAAAGACGTGTAGGAGGTTTTGTCTTAAAATGAAGCTTTTAAGAGTGCATAAAATGTTATGTAGTAAGTGGTTGTATCTGTTCGCATTACTGAACTATAATGGAAATTATAGATAATTGGAAAAAAAATGGAAAAAAATATAAAAGGAATAATTTTGGCCTTAAAGCCTGATTTTTTAAAAATTAAAAACTAAATTTTAAAGAAGGAACTGAGTTCCTTTTTTAAAATTTAGTTTTTAATTAGTAAAAAAAATAAAATAACAAACAATTGTTCTTAGGACACATGTAATTAACGAATTTGTGCAAGGGTGGGCAAAATTATTGCGTAGAACAGGGTATTTCAACTGAATTATTCACTAATTAATCGATAACAAAACAAGCATCTAGGTCTCACAATAAATAATAGTTTAATCCAGAACACAAAATTTCAAACAAGAAAGAGTCTTGCGTATTTTGGAAAATCACAATTAGAACATAAAAATACAGAACACAAAATAGCGAGGTTCACAGGTTGAAAAAAATAGAATATCTAGTATGAGTTATGATCTTTGTTGTTATGATCTAGAAATCAAAGCTGAAAAAGGAGTCTGATTAAGGGAGCGATTGGTGAGATGTTATATAGATCACATATGATATGATGTAGAAGAATAAGGAATAGATCTGTTGTAGATATTGGTTCAAAATTTCTTAAGTAGAGATGTATTGATAATGTGTTTCCATGTGGAGAGCTGAATTCTTCTTCTGAAGTGTATGTTGAGAGCAGGTATATGAAATTTATAGAATGGAAAGATTTTGGAGCGGAAAGGTAAGAGATATTGTTCATGGTAACAAAAGTTGAACATTTCCTGAAGACAATGTGTAAAGTCAGAGATGGAAGGACTGATCACATGTGAGAGATTTGTGGATGAGTGAAGTTGAAAGTTTGAATAAGGCATGTTATATCTTAAGTGTAAAGAGAGTGTGTAGAAATATTGACATCTTTGTGAGAGGAGAGATGATATATCATCTAGTGTTTCCTCTTGTTCTGAAGAATTGGTGTGGAGAAGTTGAGGTTTGGAGGATGAGAGTAATATGAATGGTGCTGGATTTAGGCAATGAGAGGTCATAGATCCTTGTGCTTTTGGTGACAAGATGTGAGATGGTCAAGTGATGTGCTTGGAGATATGATTATGGGACTGTGTTTGTTTGTCTTTGAGGATGTATGTCGAAGAAAAGGTAATGAAAAGTGGGAACTTTGAGGAAGGATAATAGTTTGAAGTTTGCTGAGCCAAATGCTGTGAGAATAATAGTGAGGAAGAGAGAGGATGAAATTGGGAGTGGAGAGTTCATCTTCTAGAATGAGAAGATTTTGTGAATGAGTTGGTAGTCAAAGAGAGAAGAGGGAAAGAAGTCATAGATGGAATGATGGTGTGAATAGACTGTGTGAGTTGGAGGAGAGAGATTGAAGTCTGAGGATGAGGATAAGTTGAGTTTAATTGTTGTTCATCTTGATGTGAATGTGGGGATGGATTTTAGAAGATAGTGGTGAGAAAGTTCTAAGATTGAGGATTGGGGATTAGAAAAATGGAGATAAAATTGGGGTGAGAATTAAGTTGTTAAGAAAAAAATGATTTCATTGAGAAAGGAAAATGTGGATATAATAAATGAATTTATTTTATTTACGGGTTTATAAATTTCTAAATTATAGAATGAATTTTACATTTATTTGAAATTTCATTAGATAAGATATAGAGAATGAATGAGGGACAGTCAGAGAAAAAATTTTCTATGAATCATACAGTATGAGAACAGATACAGAGAAGATTTTATAAGTTTGTTGTGAATAAGAATTTGAAGAAAAAGATGAAAAGTTCTCATTCTGCAAAAAGAAATTTGAAAAAAAGAAAACTACGCGTACCTGAGTGAAACTGGATTCAGGAAAAATGAGGATAAGAAAAATACCCTTAAAGGTGAAGGAATCGAATGTAGTGAAACTATGTCAAGTAGATTGGAATTGCAAGACTATATGATGGTGGAGAAGCCTGATATAGTGTGTTTGACTGAGACAAAATTACATGAAAACAAAGGTAAATTTGGATAATAAATATAATATATGGAGAAAGGATAGAGAGGTAAAGGTGGAGGAGGAGTTATGATTATGACGAAGAAGGAGATAAATGTGGATAAGGTTTGGTATGGGAAGAACAACGCAGAAGTGATAAGCATAAGGATAAAAAGTGATGGAAAAGAATTAATAATCATGGTGACCTATGTACCTCCTAAAACAAATTCTTGGACATTAAGGAATACGACAATATGATCAAGGATACTTTACAGAGTTTGGAAAGTGTATTATCTGGAAAAAGAAAGGTGATACTAGTAGGAGATTTTAATTGTAAGGAGGTGGATTGGGAAAATCTAGTAAGTGGTGTTGGAGAGGAAGCATGGGAGAGAGATTCTTAATCTAATGATGGAAAATATGATGGAACAGAGGGTGAAGGAAAATACTAGATATAGAGGAGATGATGAACCGGCTAGACTGGATTTGGTGTTAACAAGAGAAGTGTACCTATGTGGAGATATACAATACAAATGTCCTTTGGGAAGAGTGATCATGTGGTTATGGAAATGCAGATGGCAATAACACAGCGAAGGAGAGATGAGACATACAGGAGTGGTAGATTGAATTTTAGAAAGATGGACACAGAAAGTTTGAAAAATTATTTCAGAAAATTAGATTGGGAGGAGATGTTACAAATCAGAGAAGTGCAAAAAAAAATATGAGATTTTATGAAATATTATAAAGAAGGAGTTATGAAATTTGTACCAAAGTATAAACCGAGAGAGGAAGGAAGAAAGGATTGGTTTAATGCAACTTGTGTTAAGGCTAAGAAAAGAGAGATGTGGCTTGGAAAAGATGGAAAAGAGCAGGAATATACTAAATAAGGAGAATTATAGAGTGGCGAGAAATGAGTATGTGAGGGTAAGGAGGAGGAAGAAAGAAAATTTGAAAAGATATTGTAGACAAGAGTAAGGAACATCCAAAATTGTTTTACAGGTTCATAAATGGTAAACTTAAAAGAGAGAGTCCATTGAAAGATTAAAAGGAGAGCAAGGGATAGTAGATGACCCTAAGAATATAGGGAATTGCTAAATAATAGGTTTCAACAAGTATTTACTAAAGAAACAATGTTTGTAAAGCCTCAGAATGTACAAGGAAATGTGCACATGGATGACATTAAGATACCTAAAAGGAGTTATATAAAATGTTGGAGGAACTTAAAGATGATAAAGCGATGGGACCAGATGAAGTTTCAGGAAAATTATTGAAGGAATGTAGAGAAGAATTGATTGATCCATTATATGATATTATAAGGTGCTCATTAGAAACAGGGAAGTACCAGTAGAGTGGAAAAGAGCTGAAGTGGTGCCCATTTATAAGGGAGGCAGTAAGGAAGAGCCTCTTAACTATAGACCTGTGTCTCTAACAAGTGTGGTCGGTAAGATTTGTGAGAGGGTGATAAAGAAATATTGGATACGGTTCCTGGAGGATCATAAGTTATTATCGGATCATCAATTTGGCTTTAGGAAAGGGAGGTCATGTGTAACAAATCTACTGAGCTTTTATTCAAGAGTGGTTGACAAAATACAAGAGAGAGGGATGGATGGACTGTGTATATTTGGATTTAAAGAAAGCTTTTGACAAGGTACCTCACATGAGACTGCTATGGAAATTAGAGATTTATGGAGGACTGAAAGGAAAAGTGTTAAAGTGGATGGAAAACTACTTGAGATGGAGGGAGATGAGAACGGTAATAAGGGATGCAAAGTCGGACTGGTTGGTGGTGGAGAGTGGAGTCCCACAAGGTTCAGTGCTGGCACCAATACTTTTCCTTGTCTATATTAATGACATGCCAGAGGAGTAAACAGTTATATTAATTTGTTTGCGGATGATGCGAAGTTGTGTAGGTGTGTGAAGAGTGAAGAAGATTGTGAAATTTTACAGGCAGATCTGGATAAGATTTGGGAGTGGAGCAAGAGGTGGCAAATGGAATTTAATCTGAGCAAAAGTCATGTGATGGAGATGGGGAAGAGTGGAAGACGGCCAAGAGGGTCATATAAGATGGGTGAAGGAGTAGTGTTGAAAAAGGTGGAAAAGGAAAAGGATTTGGGAGTGATAATACAAGACCATGGGCAGTTTGAGGCTCATATTGGCAAGATGTTTGGAGAAACATATAATTTGATTAGAAATATTGGATTAGCCTTTCATTATATGGATAAAGATATGATGAAGAAATTAATTAGTATGGTAATTAGACCAAGATTGGAATATGCTGGAGTGGTTTGGTCCCCTTATAAAAAGAAGCATATAAGGAAGTTGGAGAGATTGCAGAGAATGGCAACAAAATGGTTCCGGAATTGGCAGAAATGACCTATGAGGAGAGATTAAAAGAAATGAATTTGCTTACCTTGGAACAAAGAAGAGAAAGAGGAGATTTAATACAGGTTTATAAACTGTTGAATGGACTGGATGAAGTGGATAATGAGCAAATGATGTTGAGAGAGAAAACTTAAATAGAACTACGAGATCGCATAGTAAAAAGATAGCCAAGGGAATATGCTTGAAGGATGTGAAGAAATATAGTTTCCCACAAAGATGTGTGGAGGTGTGGAATGGTTTGAGTGAGGAGGTGGTGTCAGCGAGGAGTGTGCATAGTTTTAAAGGAAAGTTGGATGTGTGTAGATATGGAGACGGGGCCACACCAGTATGATACCCAGGCCCTGTAAAATTACAACTAGGTGAATACACACACACACACACACACACACACATTGAGATGGATGAAAATTACTTGAAGGGGAGAGAAATAAGACGATAGTTAAAGATATGAAGTCAAGTGGAGAACAGTAGACAGCGGAGTGCCACAGGGTTCAGTATTGGCGCCAATACTTTTGTATATATAAAGACATGCCAGAGGAGTGAACAGCTACATAAATCTGTTTGCAGACGATGCGAAACTGTGCAGAGTCATTAAACAAAAGAGGATTGTGAAATACTACAGGAAGACTTAAACAAGATCTGGAAATGGAGTAAAAATGGAGATGGAATTCAATGTGGACAAAAGCCATGTCATGGAAATGGGAAAAGTGAAAGACGACCAGTGGGAATCTATAAGATGGGAGATGAGTAGAACTAGAAAAAGTAAAAAAGGAAAAGGACTTGGGAGTGACAATGGAAGAAAACAATCAACCGGTAAGCCATATTGATAGAATTTTCAGAGACGTATAATTTGCTAAGGAATATTGGATTAGCATTTCACTATATGGACAAAGAAATGATGAAGAAATTGATAAGTACTAAAATAAGACCTAGATTGGAATATGCAGGAGTTGTGTGGACTCCCCATAAAAAGAAACACATAAGGAAATTGGAGAGACTACAAAAAATGGCTACAAGAATGGTTCCAGAATTTAAAGGGATGACATATGAGGAGAGACTAAAGGCTATGGATCTACCAACCTTGGAGCAGAGAAGAGAGAGAGGATCTGATACAAGTTTATAAATTGATTAACAGAATGGATCAAGTGGATAATGAGAAACTAATCCTGAGAGAAGAATATGACATTAGAAGCACAAGATCGCATAGTAAGAAACTGAGGAAGGGAAGATGTCTGAGAGATGTTAAAAATTTAGTTTCCAAAGATGTGTTGAGACTTGGAACAGTTTGAGTGAGGAAGTGGTGTCAGCAAAGAGTGTACATAGTTTTAAAGAAAATTGGATAAGTGTAGATATGGAGACGGAGACACGAGCATAAAGAGGCCCTAAAACTACAACTAGGTAAATACAAACACACACACACACACACACACACACACACACACACACACACACACAAAAACACAGACATGGGAGAAGTTATAGATCAAAGATCATAGAAAAAGAAGAAAATGAGAAAAAATGAGACATAAAAGGATGTGAGTAAATGGAGAGAGAGAAAACATAAAAAGGTGATAAATAATATCATTAATGTGGTGCAAGAGGAGGAAAAGACCTAGTACAAGAAATAGAGGACTTCCATAGAATTGGAAAGTTCACAAGAGAAGGTATGAGGCCAATAAGAATCAAACTTAAGTCACAAAAGGATGTAGATGAATTGGTGGAGAAGTCATGGAGGCTAGCCCAGCAGGAAACAACAAGGAAGATTTGGTTGAGAAGAGATCTCGGTGAAAAGGAAAGAGAAATGTTAAATGAGTTGAGAAAGGAGGCTTTGAAAAAAATGAAGAGAGGACAGAAGAGGAGAAGAAAGAGTTTTTCTGGAGAATCTTGGATATGAGACTGAGGAAGTGGTTCATAACCCAGAAAAGTACAGCAAGAAAGGACTAAAGAAACTTACATATGAGCGAAATGTAATGTATTCCAACATAAATGGAGTGATATCGGGATTTTAGAACTCAACGATTACTTGAGGGACAAGAACCCAGATATTGTGGGTCTTACTGAAACAAAACTGAGAGAGGAGAAGACCTGATGAAGGTTGGAGAAGGAAATATAACGTTTGGAAAAGAAATAGAGTAGGTAAGATGGGAGGAGGAGTGATGTTGCTGGTTAAAAAGATATAAAGGTGGATCAAGTGAAAAAGGTATGGGAAAGGCAGAAGTGCTAAAGATCAGAGCAGAAACTAATGAAGGAAAAAGAGGCACTACATAGTGGTGTACGTACCACCCAAGACAAATGCATGGTCAGTACAGGAATATGAAGAAATGATAAGTGATACAGGAACATGTCTGGAAGAAATGTTGGGTGGCTGTGAACGAACTATAATGATGGGAGATTTTAATTGTAAAGAGGTGTGTTGGGAGGACTGGTCAATGGAAGGATCAGAGACAACATGGGGAAATACACTATTGACACTGGCAATGGAAAATGTGTTAACTCAGTGGGTCAAAGAAGATACTAGGTTTGGAGGAGAGGGAGCATCGTCAAGACTGGACTTGGTCTTTAGTACAGAGCCAATGGTCATTGAGGAGATGAGGGTGGAGTGCCCTTTAGCAAAGAGTGATCATGCAGTTTTGGAGTTCAAGGTGATAGACGAAGAGAAATCTAGAAGAAATGAAGAATATAAAGTGGAAGATGGAATTATGCCAAGACAGATTTTGGAAACCTAAAGAAATTCTTTCAAGAGACAAATTGGATGAAATTCAAGAGTGCTAAGGAGCAAATGAAAAGTGGAAGGAATTTATAAAAATATACAAAGAAGGTGAGAAAAATTTGTACCAATAAGACAACATAGAGAAGTTGGAAAGCAGGACTGGTTTAACGATAGATGTGAAAAGGCTAGAACAAGAAAAGAGGATGCATGGAAGAGGTGGAGAAGGAAAAGACGGATTAAGCAGTGGGAAAGTTACAAAAGAGCAAGAAATGAATATGTGTTGATTAGAAGAGAAGAAAGAAAGAAACAAGAAAAGGATATAATTGATAAATGTAAAGACCAACCAAGGCTTTTTACAGACATGTGAACAACAACATCAAAAATAGAGAAAGTATTGAAAGTTTAGAAGTAAATGGAGTATGCAGTGAAGATCCCAGGAAATGGCAGAGGCTATGAATGGATGCTTTCGGAAGGTATTCACAAAGGAGACTGCTTTTGACAAACCACTGGTAATGGAACAGAAAGGGATTATGAAGGAGTTTCAAGTAACTGTGGAGGAGATCAAGAACATGATGGGGAGTTTAGAAGTGAGAAAAGCTGTGGGACCTGATGGGGTATCAGGATGGATTTTAAGAGAATGCAGGAGCAATTGGCAGAAAAAGTTTGTGAAGTAATTGATGCCTCATTAAGGGAAGGTGTAGTGCCCCAAGACTGGAAAAGAGCTAACATTGTCCCAATCTATAAATCAGGTAACAAGAGAGACCCATTGAACTATAGACCAGTGTCACTTACAAGTGTGGTAGCTAAGATGTGTGAGAGGGTGGTGAAGAATAGATGGACAGACTTCTTGGAGAAAATGACATACTTTGTGAGTGTCAATTTGGTTTTAGAAAGGGCGTTCATGCACGACAAACCTGATATGTTACTATTCGAGGGTGATAGATGTAATACAGGAAAGAGATGGTTGGGCTGATGGAATATATCTGGATTTAAAAAGGCCTTTGATAAGGTACCACACCAGAGACTGATCTGGAAACTTGAAATGGTAGGAGGAGTGCATGGCAGTTTACTAAAATGGATGGAAGACTTTTGGTAGGAAGAGAAATGAGAACAATAATTAAGGACAGACCATCAGAATGGGGATTGGTGGAGAGTGGAGTTCCACAGGATCAGTGTTGGCACCAGTAATGTTCGCAGTCTACATAAATGACATGGTGGATGGGGTGTCCAGTTATGTGAGCCTATTTGCAGACGATGCAAAATTGTTAAGAAAAGTGAGATGTGACAAAGATTGCGAACTACTCCAGGAAGACTTGGACAGAATATGGAAATGGAGCTGTACATGGCAAATGGAGTTCAACACGACAAAATGCAAGAAAATAGAGTTTGGCAAGAGTGAAAGAAGAATCAGGAGTATGTACAAGATAGGAAATGAAGACATAAAACCAGTCATGAAGAAAAGACCTTGGGGTGACAATTACCAATGACCTATCGCCAGAGAGACATATAAACAAAATAATTGGAGAAGTATTGAACTTATTGAGGAACATAAGAGTGGCGTCAGATATCTAGATGAAGAAATGATGAAAAAAATAATTACTGCAATGATAAGACCGAGAGGCTTGAATATGCAACAATACAGTGGGCTCCGAACTTAAAGAAACACATAAGGAAACTAGAGAAAGTACAGAGGGCTGCAACGAAAATGGTGCCTGACTTAAGAGATTTGACTTATGAAGACAGACTGAAAAGAATGCAACTTCCAACCCTGGAAAACAGAAGAGAAAGGGGAGACCTGATAGCAATATACAGAGTGATGATTGGCATGGAAAAATGGATAGGGAAGATCTGTGTATGTGGAATGAAAGAATGTCGAGAGGGCATGGGAAAAACTAAAATGGCCACTTATAGGAGAGATGTGAAAAATATAGCTTCCTCATAGAAGGGTGGAAGCATGGAATAGTTTAGACGTGGAAGTGGTCAACGCAAGGAATATTCATGATTTTAAGAAAAGCTGGACATTAATAGATATGGAGACGGGACAACACGAGCATAGCTCTTTTCCCGTATGTTACAATTAGGTAAATACAATTAGGTAAATACACACACACACATAAGGAAAAGAAAGAAGAGAAAAAAATGGAGCAAGTTTAACTAAAAATGATAAGAACAAGAGATTAAAAATGATGTATACAAACATAGATGGGATTTTATCTAGTAAATTAGAATTAAGAGATTACATAAAGAAAGAAGAACCAGATATTGTATGCCTGGTGGAAACAAAGTTAAATGAGGCAATAAAATAGACATAGATAAAAGGTATAATATATGGAGGAGAGACAGAGTGGGTAAAGGAGGAGGAGGAGTCATGATGATGTTAAGGAAGGAGATAGTGGTAAATCAAGTGGAGTTTGGGGAAGGAAAATCAGAAATACTGTATGTTAAGATACATATTAATAAAAAGGAGTTAACAATCATTGGAACATATGTGCCACCAAAACAAACTCATGGACTAACCAAGAATATAGAGACATGATAGATGACACAATAAGGAGTCTTACAAGAATCATTAAGGAAAGGAGAAAAGTGATATTGGTAGATTTCAACTGTAAGGAGGTAGACTGGGAAAATTATGAAAGTGGTATGGGGGAAGATGCCTGGGAGATAGATTCCTGAACCTAATGATAGATAATTTGATGGTCCAAAGAGTAAAGGAAAACACAAGATTCAGAGGAAACGATGAGCCGGCAAGATTAGACCTAGTTTTACAAGGGATATACCAATTAACGATGATATAAGATACAAGTGCCCATTGGGAAAGAGTGACCATGTAATATTAGAAATGGATATAGAAGAAGGAAAGGAAGATAGAGATGAATCATACAAAGGAGACCGATTAAATTACAGAAAGGCTGATATTGAGAATCTCAAGAACTATTTTAAAAACGTAAACTGGGAGGAGATGGAAAACTCATTAACGGTTCAAGAGAAATATAACTTATTTTTGGAAATATACAAAACTGGGGTCAGGGAATATGTCCCGAAATATAGACCTAAAGAAGAAGGAAAGAAAGATTGGTTTAATGCAAGATGTGCTAGGGCAAAGGAGAAACGAGATGGAGCATGGAAAAGGTGGAGAAGAAACAGAAATCCAGAAAATAAGGAAAACTTCAAAACAGCAAGAAATGAATATGCTAAGGTGAGAAAGGAAGAAGAAAGAACTATGAAAAGGACATTGTCGAAAATGTAAGGAACAACCAAAATTGTTCTACAGATTCATAAATGGAAAAATAAGACAAAAAGAAACAATAGAAAGGTTAAAAGGAGAAACGGAATGGTGGAAGACCCAAAAGTATGGCAGAACTGTTAAATAGTAAATTTCATGAGGTCTTTACTAAGGAATCCAAATTTGAAAGACCACAGGGTAATAGAGAGACTGTCTATATGAAAGAGATTAAAGTAACCAAGCTTGAAATAAAAAGTTGATGACGGAACTAGATGAGGAAAAGGCAATGGGACCGGATGAAGTCTCAGGCAGAATACTGAAAGAATGTAGGGAAGAACTAGCAAGTCCAATATACAACATCATAAAATGCTCAATAGAAAATGGAACAGTGCCAGTGGAGTGGAAAAGAGCTGAGGTGGTTCCCATATATAAGAGCGGAAGGAAGGAAGAACCTTTAAATTACAGACCGGTATCACTAACTAGTGTAATATGCAAGATGTGTGAAAAGTAATAAAGAAGCAATGGATTGAGTTTCTTGAAGACAACAAAATATTATCAAATAGCCAATTTGGTTTTAGAAAAGGTCGGTCATGTGTAACAAATTTATTGAGTTTCTACTCTAGAATAGTTGATAAAGTACAAGAGAGAGAGGATGGGTTGACTGTATTTATTTAGATCTAAAAAAGGCTTTTGATAAAGTGCCACATGAAAGATTACTATGGAAGTTAGAGGAGAAGGGTGGCTTAAAAGGAAGCACATTGAGATGGATGAAGAATTACTTAAGGGGGAGAGAAATAAGGACGATAGTTAAAGATATGAAGTCCAAGTGGAGAACAGTAGACAGCGGAGTGCCACAGGGGTCAGTATTGGCACCAATACTTTTTCTCGTATATATAAATGACATGCCAGAGGGAGTGAACAGCTACATAAATCTGTTTATGGACGATGCGAAACTGTGCAGAGTCATTAAACAAAAAGAGGATTGTGAAATACTACAGGAAGACTTAAACAAGATCTGGAAATGGAGCAAAAAATGGGAGATGGAATTCAATGTGGACAAAAGCCATGTCATGGAAATGGGAAAAGTGAAAGACGACCAGTGGGAATCTATAAGATGGGAGATGGAGTAGAACTAGAAAAAGTAAAAAAGGAAAAGGACTTGGGAGTGACAATGTAAGAAAATAATCAACCGGTAAGCCATATTGATAGAATTTTCAGAGAGACGTATAATTTGCTAAGGAATATTGGAGTAGCATTTCACTATATGGACAAGGAAATGATGAAAAAATTGATAAGTACTAAAATAAGACCTTGATTGGCATATGCAGGAGTTGTGTGGACTCCCCATAAAAAGAAACACATAAGAAAATTAGAGACTACAAAAAATGGCTACAAGAATGGTTCCAGAATTTAAAGGGATGACATATGAGGAGAGACTAAAGGCTATGAGGGATGGGGGTGTCCATCAGCGGGGGAGGATGAGTGCCGTTACAAGATTCAAACAGTCAGTCAGTCACGGGAAGGAGAACAAGGCACATCAGACATATATATATATATATATATATATATATATATATATATATATATATATATATATATATATATATATATAAACATGTTTTATTTGCCTTATAAGTTCATAACCACGAGAAAATGTAGGCATTTTTTAAAATAGGGGGTGGGGGAGGAAGCATGGGAGAAATTTTGTTACTCCTAACAACGTTTTCTATGAAAGTACTCGCTCCCAACAGATGGCAGCACCGTCCCTGTCCTCCAAACTTTAACCCACACCAAAACTTCCTCTCTGTATATTCCTTGGTCGTGTGGCAACATCTCATGTGTTCGCTCCACCTCAGCAGAAGCGACTTGCTGACGTAAAATTCTGCATTTCCTTTGCAAGTTCTGAGCCATCAATGTCCGGCTGGCTGTCATGGGTCCAAGCAGTACTTGGGGTTTGACACTGCTCTAGTAGGCCTTCTTCTTCCAAGTTGAGGAAATTGAGGAGTACACCAAACTTCTTATTCACCTCTCCAAGATTCTTAAATCTCTCATCAAGTGAAAAGATGGCAGTATCCACAACCACATTAAAAAATGTGGTTTCCATTTTTGCAGTGTGTCTTGTATGGGCTGAACTGGAGACTCATAGCCAAAGTGGCTTTTTGTGGTTCTCAACTGCTTTTGTTTGAGTTCAGCATCCACATTCATCTCATCACACATCTTTACTGTTGTCTGTGCATAAAAAAATCCAGTGTTTCTGTAGCTGGTGAGGGAATCCAATTTTCTTCAGCTAGTCAACAATCACATCGTGTCATTTTTTTTTTTTTTTTTTAATGTAGGAAAGAGGGCCAATCAAGGGCAAAAAAAAAAAAAAAGAAAAGATTAAAGAAAAAGGCCCACTTGAGTGCTGGCTCTCTAAAAAGTGGAAAAGCGTCAGCCAAAATTAGGGAGCAAATGCCTCGATACCTCCACCTAGACCAAGAAGAATCAACCCATTCCACGTCCTCTATGAGTCATCCAGCATCAGGATGATGCAGCACTAAAACACATTGGGGTTCTTTGAGGAGGCAGCATTGTGCAGATTCTACCACCATGTTACCAAGACCTTCATCAGGACAATCACCAATTACTTGGATCAATATTGATCACCAGCTTTGGCTTTCCTCTCCCTTCACTGAGCATCCTAGTGAACTAGCTTTCAACTTTGCTATCCTCCATGACCTAGAACAACTGGTGCAACACTCTACTCATATCCTTGACTGTCTTGGGCCGGCCACACACATGCAGTTTTAACTGACAGTTATAACTATCAGTTAAAACTGCACGTGTGTGGGTATTTTAGTTGCTCATTTCATCAGTTCAACAAAACTGTGCAGTTAAACTGAGATAAATACAATGTTCCATATTTTTAACTGAAAGGAGTAACTGAACTGAGCGTGTGTGGGGATTCGTAACTGTACAGTTCTCAACTTTTCATTTCTACAGGTGGTAGTGATGAGTGCTGTTTGTTGAGAATCAATTGGTTCTTCACTTAATTCCTTTAACAATTTAATATCAGAACATTGATTTCACCTTAGTAACCAGTTTTTGCACCACTGTTTACGCTTTTTAGTTTTCTTTTTTCTATTTGTTTGTAGCATTACAAAGAATACACCGAGAGCAGCAAGATCATACTCCTCGGAATGCATGGTAAAAACTGAGGGATTGAACTGTGTGTGTGTGTGTGTGTGTGTGTGTGTGTGTGCATTTCATTTTTAACTGACGTCAGTTATAACTGAACAGTTATAACTGTCAGTTAAAACTGCACGTGTGTGGCCGTCTTTGGAGATATGCCCAACATTCTTGATCTTTTCCTCACCAGCTTATGCTGTTACCTTATCCTCTCTGTTGGGCTCATCTCATTTCTGTATCTTGTCCTATTTCTCCAATTCATCTTCAGGATCCCCCAAAGCAGAGGTGTCTCTGGCATTTTGCCTCTGCCAGATGTGGGGACCTGAGGAGGTATTATGCTGATTTTCCCTGGAATGATTACTGTTTACATGTCAGAGCCCCATCTATGTGTGCCAAACACATAATGGAGGTGATATTGTCTGGCAAGGAGGCTTACATTCCTAACTCTTTTTCTCAACCTAAACCTTCTAAACCTTGGTTTAACACAGCCTGTTTTCATGCTATACATGATAGAGAGGTTGCCCACAAAAGGTACTTGAGCCTTCCATCTCCTGAATCTCATGTACTTTATATTTCTGCCCGGAATCATGCCAAGTCTGTTCTTCAACTTGCCAAACACTCCTTCATAAATAGAGAATGTCAAAATCTTTCAAACTTTAACTCCCCTTGTGACTTCTGGCATCTGGCCAAAAACATATCCAATAACTACTTTTTCATCTTTCCCTCCTTTATTTCATTCTGATGGCACCACTGTCATCTCATCTGTTTTTAAAGCTGAGCTCTTCTCTCAAACCTTTGTTAAAAATTCATGCATTAGATGCCACCAGATTCAGACATAGCAGGGAGGTGACTGAAGTAAATCTTACTTTTGTAGTATAAACTAAATGTCATAGTGCCAACTGCCAAGTTGACTGCATGTGTTGTTTATATTCTGAAAGTGTTTTATACCAGTGAATAATGTTATAAATAAGAAATTGAGACCAAGAATCTATCTGCAGTTCTTATGGTCAACTACTCATCAATAAACGTCAGAGAAATTATTGCCTTTCCTCAATCCT
>NC_059300.1:18644435-18769435 GCF_017591435.1 Portunus trituberculatus
CACCACTGCTGCATATTCCAACACTGCATATATCATGCTCGTAATAACCTTTTTCATCACATCTTTGTTCGTGTATTGAAATCTCACTCTAATATTAGTCAAGATTTTATATGCTAATCCAAATATCTTACTTATGTATTTTTCAGAGTTCATATTTTCCTGAAAAACCACTCCCAGAATTTCTTCCTCTTCATTATTTATTCCTCTCCCATCAGATAGTTCCATACTGGTCTTCTCTTACTCTTTCCTAATTCCATTACGTGACATTTCTTCCCATTGAACTCTAACTTCCACTTCTTACTCCACTTGTAAACTCTGGTTATATCTTCCTGCAGCAGCAAACAGTCCTCTCAGGTCTTGATTACTCTAGCAATTTTGAATTATCAGCAAACAACTTAATATAACTGGTTACCCCATTTTGTATGTCATTTACATATACCTGGAACATAATGGGGATAACACTGACCCTTGTGGCACTCCACTGTTACTTTACCCAAAAATGAGTATGTATCTCTGATCACTGTTCTCATCTCTCTGTCCTTCAAGTAATCCCTTATCCAATATAACAAGGTTTCTCTCAGTCCTCCTATGCTCTCTAACTTCCAAAGTAGTCTGCTGTGAGGGACTTTATCTAAAGCCTTTTTATGTCCACCTATCCATCTCTGCTCTCCAGTCCTTCTATTACTTTTGAGTAGAAACTTAATAAGTTCAACACACATAACCTTCCTGTCCTGAACACAAATTATTTGTTCGATATAACCTGTTCTTCTTCCAGATATTTAGCCCATTTATCTTTGATAATAATTTCACATATCTTTCCCACAACACTTGTAAGTGACACCAGTCTGTAATTTAAAGCCTCAGTTGACTTTCCTCCCTTGAATATTGGGATTATGTTGGAACTTGTAACCATTACCCAAAAAGGATCTAAGAGCTGCTCTTTACATTCTTTTGGTGCCAAGCCTGATACACCCTCCAGTCCCATTGCATTTCTGACATTCAAATTATCTAGTAATCTTCCAATATCCTATGATTTCCTGCAATCCTCAGCAATACAATGTCCAATTTGATTCTGTAAATTCCTCTTCTTCAGTGAACACAGTTTTGAAACTCTCATTCATAATTTCACTCATTTCCTTTGCTGTTTGGTATGTCTTCCCTCCTTTAATTATTTTTTTCTATTGCTTCCTTATTCTTCATCTTACCATTTATAACTTTGTAGAAAAGCTTGGGTTCATCTTTGCTTTTTTGCACCACATTTTTCTGTTTCTTTCTTCCATTCTCTTTTTTTTTTTTTTTTTCAAAATTTTACTTATACCATGTGGGCTTTTCATGGGAATTTATGGGGTAAAGGGGATACTTTTTGTGGTAACTCCTATCTCAAAGCCCACCCACTAGGAAACCATTTCCTAAAGTGAGGAAGCCCAACCTACACTTGGACAATGGACAGGATTCGAACCCGTGCGCTTGGAGACCCGTCGGACCCCAAAGTATGCATAGTTCCACTGTTCTCGCATCCTTATACTGCTATCGGTTGGAAAGCTGAACTTTTTTTATATCCCTCCTGCAATTGTTCTTTCTCAAATTCTTTCCATGTCCTCTTGTGTCACTGATGTCCTAGATTCATAAGTCATCTCCATCTAATTTTTTCCAGTTCATTCATTGCTCTGTACACTGCTATTATATCTCCTCTTTCCCTTCTCTGTCCTAAAGTTGTAAGACCTTGTATTCATAGCCTTTCTTCATATGACCATTCACTCAAACTTGGGGGAAGCTTTGTTGCTGCCCTCTGTACTCTCTCTAGTTTCCTTGTGTTTCTTTTTGTTCGGTAACCATACTGTAGCTGCATATTCTAATTTTGGGCATATTAGAGTTATCAGTTTTTTTTATCATATCTTCATCTATGTATGTGACTGCCACCTATATATATCTCAAAAGTTCATAAGCATTTCCTGCAATTCTATTTATGTGCTTTTCTGCTGACAAGTTATCCACAATGGTTACTCCACAGTCTTCATTCCCCATTGAATAAATTCCCTCTGGCCTTCTTTTGTTTGTTCCAAATCCTAATATGCTGAACCTTTTTTTGTATTAAATTCCATTTCCCATGTTCCCACTGTTCTATTTTATCAGTCTTATTGTAGCACCTCACAATCTTTTTTTTCTATTCACCCTCCTCATTAATTTAGTGTCATCTGCAAACAGACTGATGTAACTGCCTATATTTTCTGGTATATCATTAAAATATACCATAAACATTATTGGTGCTAATACCAACCCTTGTGCAACTCTACTTAAGACTTTTTTCCAGGCAGATTTTTTATCTCTTATAATTGTTCTCATTTCACTGCCTTTCAGAAAGTTAGCCATGTATTTTAGAAGTCCTCCCTTTAGTACTCCATTTCTTTCCACTTTCCACAGTAACCTTTTGTGCAGGACCTTGTCAAATGCATTCTTCAGATCTAAGTAAATGCAGTCCACCCAGCTATCCCTTTCTTACACTATGTCAACCACTCCTGAGTTCTTACTAAATTTGTAACACATGATCTTCCTTTTCTGAATCCATACTGTCTATCTGTCAACACACCTTTCTCCTCCAAATATTCCATCCATTTTTTTATTATCCTTTCACATATTTTTGCTATTACACTGGTAAATGACACTGGTCTATAGTTTAATGGATCCTCCTTATTTCCCCCTTTGAATATTGGCATAATATCTGCTCTTTTCCAGTTTGTTGGTACTTTACCCTCTGTTAAGGAACTCATAATGATGTTGTGAACTTTGTCTGCTAACTGGTGACTGCATTTCTTTACAATCCAGTTTGACACTCTGTCAGGACTTGAGGCTTTCCTTACATCTTATTCTTCTATTATTTTCCTAACTTCTTTTACTGACACTTGTATTTCACAAACACCATCAGTTAATTTGATTAGGGTTTGACACTGGAAGTCACTTTCTCTGGTGAAGACTGATTTGAAGCAGGTGCTCATCACTCCCTCCATATCTTTTTGGTCTTTGTACATTTCGTTATTACATTTTAGTTACTTATTTCTCCTTTTTTTCAGCTTGCCATTTACATATCTAAAACAATTTGGGTTGGTCCTTACATTTGTCCACTATATCCTTCTCATAGTTTTTTTGTTCCATTCTCCGAATCTTGACATACTTGTTTCTTTTCCGGGCGTAGTCTAACCCATAATTTTGTCTACTATATCTTTGCCATCTGTTGCAGGTTTTTTCTTTTTCCATCCTTGCTACTCACACCTTCTATTAAACCACTTCTTGTGTCTAGGCTTGTTTATTTTCTTAATTGGCACATGTTTCATTATTCCTTCATTACACTTCTCCATTAAAATATTCCACTTGCCTTCAGTTTTCTCTGTTATATAAAATTCAGTCCAGTCTGTTGTTCAAAGTATTTTCTTAATTCTGCAAAGTTAGTTTTATTGTAATTGTACCTTTTATTTCTATAGTCTTTGTTCCTAACTTCTTCCAGTCCTTCTTTCAGCCTGAATTCAAGTAATACATGGTCACTTTTACCGAGTGGACTCTTATATTCCAAGTTATTGAGTATCTCTGGTTCTTTAGTAAATACTACGTCCAGTCGTGATGGTTCTTCATTTGCTCTATACCTTGTGCTGTCCTTCACCCAATGAGTTAGAATATTGTCTACTGTTAGATTCAATAGTATATGTCCCTAAGATGTTTCTCCTCCCTCAGTTGCCAGGTCTTCCCAAACTATTTCCTTGCAATTAAAGTCATCCATCACTATTATGCTTTTACTCTTTTCAATTAATCTCTGTAAACATTTTCTGGTATCAAAGCATATTCCCATATTCTTCATTTCCCCATGAGCTTATTCTGAGTGGGACAAACAGCAGCAAAGTCTCTTTTTCCTTCTCCTTGAATTCTTACTTGTGCTTTCAGCACTTCAGCACTCCCTTCTCCATAAGTTATTTCATCTACCTGAATCTCTTTCTTTACAATTTCTTTACAAGTAACATCACTCCTCCTTTTTTTCTTTCTCTGTTCTTCCATACATAGTAACTATTTTCCTCAATATTCAATGTTTCAAGTCCTCCAGACAATTTTGTCTCAGTTAATCCCACAATGTCAAGCTTGTTTTCTCTTAAATAATCATTCAACTCTATATTTGCTGTTACAATACCATTTACATCTGTATAAGCAAATTCTACAGTGATAATTATTTCCCTTTTGTTCTCCCTTCTTGTGTACCACTTCCAGTCTCATGTCTTTGACCTTCCAGTAGTAGCTTGTCCTCTTCTCTGCTGTTTTTTTTTCCTTGGCTGTTTCCCATAGCTGCCTGAGTTTAACTCTTTTCTCTTCATTTAGATTGCATTTCAACCATTAATTTTTATACACTTCTTTCCTTCCCAGCCTCCATGAGCCAGCCAGGATTTTCTCAGTGCTTGCTTGCGATCTTATTCTAATCTTTAACGGATGTGTTTTTCCCTCCTCGTATTTTTCCAGTCAGTAGACTTTTTCAGTTTCTTCACTCAATCTCTTACCTTCCTCGTCACTGTCCTTCACCCCGTCACTACTTTCTCTGCCTGCTCTTTCCCATATTCTTCTCTTTCGTGTCTAATTGGCATAACTTTTTCCTTTAATCCAAAGATAACAACGCAGGTTTTCTTTTCCACATTATCCCTAACGAAATTTTTCTTTTCCTTAATTATCTTTACTACCATTTTGGCAACCTACCTTTCCCTTTCCTTGGCGAATTCTTCTATAATCTTTTTAAAAATAACTTTCTGTTAATCCTGGCCCATCTTCCAACAGTTTTGCTTTTCACTTATTTTCCTCACTTTATCTTCATTATCTTCTATTTTCTTTTCACTAGCAAAAACTTTGTTCTTCAGTCATCATTGTTTTCCTTCAGCACTTCAGTGTTTGTCCTTTTCCACAATCTTTAGCCTAGCTATAATTTTTTCACTAGTCCTCCAGGTGAAAAACCCTCCTCCTCAATAAACTCTCTCTGGTGTTCCCTGTCTTCAAGTCTCCATTTTTCCTTAAAGTTATGCACATTATGTGCTGTAACAACTTCATTATCTAATGCATTCTACTTTTCCATCATTCTGTGTGGAAAACTGTATTTTCCAATATCCTTCACACACTGCCTCATCCTGATCTTTTCATGTCCTCTTGTCTTTCCATCTTCTGTCAACAGCACCAGGTCTTCTTTGTCTATCTTTTCAATGCCATTGACTATCTTGTACATTGTTATTAGGTCCCCATGTTCTCTTCTATCTTGTAAGGTTGGCAGTCCCATTTCCTTCAGTCGTTCTTCATTTGTTAGGTCCTTTTATTTGGCACTATCTTTGTAGCAATCTTCTGTATCCTTTCCAATTTTCTTATATCCTTTTTAGAGTTCAGAGACCATACCACTGCTGCATATTCCAGCCTTGGATGTATCATGCTTGTGATGATTTTATTCATCATATCTTTGTCCATGTATTGAATTGTCCCTCTTATATTAGTCAACATTTTATATGATAATCCAAAATATCTTGCTTATGTGTTTTTCAGGGCTAAGATTTTCCTGTATGATCACTCCCAGATCTTTTTCCTCTTTAGTCTTCATTATTTGTTCCTCTCTCTTCAAATAGTCCCATATCGGTCTTCTTTTACTTTTTCCTAGTTCCATTATGTGACATTTCTTGGAATTAAACTCCAATCTGCTCCACTCATAGATCTTGTTTATATCTTCCTGCAACAGCAGACAGTCCTCTTTGGTTTTGATAACTCTTAGCAGCTTTGCATCATTAGCAAATAAATTTATATAACTTTTTACCCCAATGTGAATGTCATTTACATAAATCTGAAAAATAATGGGGGCTAACACTGACCCTTGTGGCACTCCGCTAGTTACTTTACCCCAAGATGAGTATGTATCTCTGATCACAGTTCTCATTTCCCTATCTTTCAAATAATCTCTTGTCCATTCTAGCAAAGTTCTTTGCAGTCCTCCTATGTTCTGAAGTTTCCAAAGTAGTCACCCATGAGGGCCTTTATCAAAAGCATTTTTAATATTCATGTATACTGTGTCCACCCATTCATCTCTGTTTTCCAGTCTTGCAATAACTCTCGAGTAGAAGATTAATAAGTTTGATAAACGTGACCCCCCTATCCTGAACCCAAATTGTCTGTTCGATATGACTTGATCCTCTTCTAGAAATTTAACCCATTTTTCTTAGATAATTATTTCACACAACTTCCCCAAGACACTTATAAGTGACACTGGTCTGTAGTTTAGTGGTTCAGTTGCCTTTCCTTCTTTAAATATCGGAATTACGTTGGCTCTCTTCCATTCTAGTGGAACTTTCCCTTCATTTATTGAACTTGTAATTATTTCCCAAATTGGATCCAGTAGTTGCTCTTTACATTCCTTTAACACCCAGCCTGATACACCATCTGGCCCCATTGCTTTTCTGACTTCCATCTTATTCAATAATCTTCCAATTTCCTCTTTGCGCACTGTGATCTCCTGTAATCCTTGGCAATGCAATGTCCCATTACATTCTGTGAAATCTTCTTCTGCAGTGAACATCGTTTTGAAGCTCTTATTCATTATTTCACAAATTTTCTTCTCTGTTTGGTATGTCTTCCCTTCTTTAATTATCTTTTTTCAATTATTTTCTTGTTCTTTGTTTTGCCATTTATAAACTTGTAGAAAAGTTTGGGTTCATCTTTGCTTTTATTCACCACATCTTTCTCAGTTTCTTTCTTCTTCTCTCCTTACTCTAATACATTAATTTCTGGCATCCTTGTACTGTCATCTGTTATAGCCATTTCTCTGTTTTATGAGTTTCTTCCATGCTTTACCTTTTGCCTTTTTAGCTTGTATGCATCTAGCATTGTACCAAGCATGTATTTTTTTCTTAACTCTATAAACAAGTACAAATTCCTTTACTCCTTCATTATATTTCTGTAAGAATGTCATATTTCCCTTGTACTGTCTTTCTGTGCATAATATTTCTCCACTCAATATCAGCAAAATAGATCCTTCATTTTTCAAAATCCGCTCTTACATAATTTAATCTCTCTCCTTTGTAATCATCTCTGTAACTTATCCCATCTTCCACCTCAATTTGCATCTCTAATGTCACATGACCACTTCTTCCCATTGGACTAAGGTATTGTACGATTGGAGCAGGCTCTGGTTTCTTTGTGAATACTAGGTCAAGCAACAATGGTTCTTCTTCCCCCTGTACCTTGTTGACTCCTCCACTCACTGATCCATTGCATTAACCATAGTCAACTATAACACTTTCTAGTTCCACTGCCCAGCATTATCTATTACTTCCATCTCTCTCCAGTTTACTTTTTTGCAGTTAAAGTATTCTTCAATCTCTTCTTATCATGTTATCTAGGCACTTAATCACCTCTCTTTGCATATCTTTATGTTCTTCAATTCCCCATGTATTAATCTTAGGTGGAACATATGTAACTATAATTTTTCTCTTCTTCAATTCCTGTGTTGATTGTTACTCTCATTACTTCCACTTTGTCCTCTCCATATTGCACATCCTCCACAAATATATTATCACAAACCATTATTAGCACTCCTTCCTCCTTCTTTTATCGTTCCTGTCTCTCCTCCAGCTATTATCCCTCCTCTTTAAAGTTAACCTGGATCTGCTCTCTTATTTTTTTTTCAACGATGTACATTACATCCGGCTTTTTCTCTTTCAAATAATCCTTAACTCCAACATGCTTGATAACAATCCATCTATATTAGTACAAGTCACTCTTAATTTCTTGCCTCCTCCATGACCTCTTCTTTCTTCCATATGTGCCACTTCTTTAGTCTCATATCCAGAACCCTCTAGTAAAGATTTTTCTTCTCTATCTCTGCCCTTTTCTCGTTTTATTCCTTAACTTCACTTCTTAGCACTTTCTCCTTTACCCTCTCCTCTAGGTTCATATCTCTTTTTATCCATATATTCTTGTGTTCAGTATCATCGGCCAGCTTCCCTTTCCTAGCCATAATTTTCTCTACTGCCACTTGAGATCTCATTCTCACTTTCATTGGTCTCCTAACCCCTTCACTGTATCTTTCTAGCCTGATCACTTCCTCTACCTCCTGGTCTAGATCTTGTGTGCTATCTTGAACTTGTTTGATAACAGTTTTGGCAAATTCTCTCTCTTCACATTCTCTTGTGAATTTATTTGGATTTTTCTTTTCCTTCATCCCAAAAATCATGAAACCTTTTCTCTTATCCACTGTATCCCGCACCAGGTCTTCTTTCTCTTTAATTACTTGAATTACAGTGACTCGTGTTTTCCAGAATTTGTCTCTTTACAACCTCCGAAAATTCAATGTTTTCCTCTTCCTGTTCCTGCTTCCATTCATTTTGTAGTTCCTTCAGCTTATTTTCACCCAATCCACCTTCTACTCTGTCCACAATTCCATCCTGCACTTTTACCTGTAAGCTCCTTAAGAGGAGTTTTCATAGTCTTGACACATGGCTTTCAGTACGTCATTTTGTTTCTTTATTTCTTGTATCTCTTCTTTTAATCGCTGATTGATTGCACTGATCTCACATTCTACCAATCTCAATTTCAGCTCTGTGTTTTCCATTGTCAGTCTGCTCTGTATGTCCATTAGACTCGACATCACTTCAGTCATGTACCTTAACTCCCTTTCTATGTTGATCAACCTTTTCATACTACCTCTTTCATTACTGAATCCAAAAAAATCCTTGTCCATAATATCCTCCTTAGTCCAATAGGAGTTTCAATGTACTGTTGGTTTTCACATGATGGCATATGTTTTGATTCCATCATATGTCTGGCAGCACTACTCTGTTCCATCTCTCTCTTGTCCTTCTTTTTGTATAATATATGATCCAAAACTTATTTAATATGGAGACAGGAGAACCTATGGCCCAGTCCTCCCCCTGTACATACGTCTAGGTCAGTCTCAGTCTCCAGCTCCTGTTGTAGCTTTTCCCTGCGAGCTGCTCAGACACGTCCAGCTGGCACGATGTCTACGCAATGTATTTACTTAGTTGTAGTTTTACAGGGCCTGGGCTGTGTTGTGTGTGTTCTCCATATCTACACTTATCCAATGTGTGTGTGTGTGTGTATTTACCTAATTGTATTTACCTAATTGTAACATACGGGAAAAGAGCTATGCTCGTGTTGTCCCGTCTCCATATCTATTAATGTCCAGCTTTTTCTTAAAATCATGAATATTCCTTGCGTTGACCACTTCCACGTCTAAACTATTCCATGCTTCCACCCTTCTATGAGGGAAGCTATATTTTTCACATCTCTCCTATAAGTGGCCATTTTAGTTTTTCCCATGCCCTCTCGACATTCTTTCATTCCACATACACAGATCTTCCCTATCCATTTTTCCATGCCAATCATCACTCTGTATATTGCTATCAGGTCTCCCTTTCTCTTCTGTTTTCCAGGGTCGGAAGTTGCATTCTTTTCAGTCTGTCTTCATAAGTCAAATCTCTTAAGTCAGGCACCATTTTGTTGCAGCCCTCTGTACTTTCTCTAGTTTCCTTATGTGTTTCTTTAAGTTCGGAGCCCACTGTATTGTTGCATATTCAAGCCTCGGTCTTATCATTGCAGTAATTATTTTCTTCATCATTTCTTCATCTAAATATACTGACGCCACTCTTATGTTCCTCAATAAGTTCAATACTTCTCCAATTATTTTGTTTATATGTCTCTCTGGCGATAGGTCATTGGTAATTGTCACCCCAAGGTCTTTTTCTTCATGACTGGTTTTATGTCTTCATTTCCTATCTTGTACATACTCCTGATTCTTCTTTCACTCTTGCCAAACTCTATTTTCTTGCATTTTGTCGTGTTGAACTCCATTTGCCATGTACAGCTCCATTTCCATATTCTGTCCAAGTCTTCCTGGAGTAGTTCGCAATCTTTGTCACATCTCACTTTTCTTAACAATTTTGCATCGTCTGCAAATAGGCTCACATAACTGGACACCCCATCCACCATGTCATTTATGTAGACCGCGAACATTACTGGTGCCAACACTGATCCCTGTGGAACTCCACTCTCCACCAAGCCCCATTCTGATGGTCTGTCCTTAATTATTGTTCTCATTTCTCTTCCTACCAAAAGTCTTCCATCCATTTTAGTAAACTGCCATGCACTCCTCCTACCATTTCAAGTTTCCAGATCAGTCTCCGTGTGGTACCTTATCAAAGGCCTTTTTAAATCCAGATATATTCCATCAGCCCAACCATCTCTTTCCTGTATTACATCTATCACCCTCGAATAGTAACATATCAGGTTTGTCGTGCATGAACGCCCTTTTCTAAAACCAAATTGACACTCACAAAGTATGTCATTTTCTCCAAGAAGTCTGTCCATCTATTCTTCACCACCCTCTCACACATCTTAGCTACCACACTTGTAAGTGACACTGGTCTATAGTTCAATGGGTCTCTCTTGTTACCTGATTTATAGATTGGGACAATGTTAGCTCTTTTCCAGTCTTGGGGCACTACACCTTCCCTTAATGAGGCATCAATTACTTCACAAACTTTTTCTGCCAGTTGCTCCTGCATTCTCTTAAAATCCATCCTGATACCCCATCAGGTCCCACAGCTTTTCTCACTTCTAAACTCCCCATCATATTCTTGATCTCCTCCACAGTTACTTGAAACTCCTTCATAATCCCTTTCTGTTCCATTACCAGTGGTTTGTCAAAAGCAGTCTCCTTTGTGAATACCTTCCAAAGCATCCATTCATAGCCTCTGCCATTTCCTGGGATCCTCACTGCATACTCCATTTACTTCTAAACTTTCAATACTTTCTCTATTTTTGATGTTGTTGTTCACATGTCTGTAAAAAGCCTTGGTTGGTCTTTACATTTATCAATTATATCCTTTTCTTGTTTCTTTCTTTCTTCTCTTCTAATCAACACATATTCATTTCTTGCTCTTTTGTAACTTTCCCACTGCTTAATCCGTCTTTTCCTTCTCCACCTCTTCCATGCATCCTCTTTTCTTGTTCTAGCCTTTTCACATCTATCGTTAAACCAGTCCTGCTTTCCAACTTCTCTATGTTGTCTTATTGGTACAAATTTTTCTCACCTTCTTTGTATATTTTATAAATTCCTTCCACTTTTCATTTGCTCCTTAGCACTCTTGAATTTCATCCAATTTGTCTCTTGAAAGAATTTCTTTAGGTTTCCAAAATCTGTCTTGGCATAATTCCATCTTCCCACTTTATATTCTTCATTTCTTCTAGATTTCTCTTCATCTATCACCTTGAACTCCAAAACTGCATGATCACTCTTTGCTAAAGGGCACTCCACCCTCATCTCCTCAATGACCATTGGCTCTGTACTAAAGACCAAGTCCAGTCTTGACGATGCTCCTCTCCTCCAAACCTAGTATCTTCTTTGACCCACTGAGTTAACACATTTTCCATTGCCAGTGTCAATAGTGTATTTCCCCATGTTGTCTCTGATCCTCCATTGACCAGTCCTCCCAACACACCTCTTTACAATTAAAATCTCCCATCATTATAGTTCGTTCACAGCCACCCAACATTTCTTCCAGACATGTTCCTGTATCTCTTATCATTTCTTCATATTCCTGTACTGACCATGCATTTGTCTTAGGTGGTACGTACACCACTATGTAGTGCCTCTTTTTCCTTCATTAGTTTCTGCTCTGATCTTTAGCACTTCTGCCTTTCCCATACCTTCTTTCACTTGATCCACCTTTATATCTTTTTAACCAGCAACATCACTCCTCCTCCCATCTTACCTACTCTATTTCTTTTCCAAACATTATATTTCCTTCTCCAACCATCATCAGGTCTTCTCCTCTCTCAGTTTTGTTTCAGTAAGACCCACAATATCTGGGTTCTTATCCCTCAAGTAATCGTTGAGTTCTAAAATCCCCGATATCACTCCATTTATGTTGGAATACATTACATTCCGCTCATACGTAAGTTTCTTTAGTCCTTTCTTACTGTACTTTTCTGGGTTATGAACCACTTCCTCAGTCTCATATCCAAGATTCTCCAGAAAAACTCTTTCTTCTCCTCTTCTGTCCTCTCTTCATTTTTTCAAAGCCTCCTTTCTCAACTCATTTAACATTTCTCTTTCCTTTTCATCGAGATCTCTTCTCAACCAAATCTTCCTTGTTGTTTCCTGCTGGGCTAACCTCCATGACTTCTCCACCAATTCATCTACATCCTTTTGTGACTTAAGTTTGATTCTTATTGGCCTCATACCTTCTCCTGTGAACTTTCCAATTCTATGGAAGTCCTCTATTTCTTGTACTAGGTCTTTTCCCTCCTCCTGCACCACATTAATGATATTATTTATCACCTTTTTTATGTTTTTCTCTCTCTCCATTTTACTCGGTGTCTTATCCTCCTCCACACCAAATATCACCACACATCTCTTTTTGTCTACAGTTTCCCTCACCAATGTCTCATTTGACTTAATGACCTTCACAACTTTGTGTGTGTGTGTGTGTGTGTGTGTGTGTGTGTGTGTGTAATTCACTGTTTGATCTGCTGCAGTCCCTGACGAGACAGCCAGACGTTACCCTACGGAACGAGCTCAGAGCTCATTATTTCCGATCTTGGGATAGGTCTGAGACCAGGCACACACCACACACCGGGACAACAAGGTCACAACTCCTCGATTTACATCCCGTACCTACTCACTGCTAGGTGAACAGGGGCTACACGTGAAAGGAGACACACCCAAATATCTCCACCGGCCTGTGTGGTCATCTGTGTGTGTGTGTGCGTGTAACCACTGAGTGTGTGTGTGTGTGTATTTACCTAATTGTATTTACCTAATTGTAACATACGGAAAAGAGCTATGCTCGTGTTGTCCCGTCTCCATATCTATTAATGTCCAGCTTTTCTTAAAATCATGAATATTCCTTGCGTTGACCACTTCCACGTCTAAACTATTCCATGCTTCCACCCTTCTATGAGGGAAGCTATATTTTTCACATCTCTCCTATAAGTGGCCATTTTAGTTTTTCCCATGCCCTCTCGACATTCTTTCATTCCACATACACAGATCTTCCCTATCCATTTTTCCATGCCAATCATCACTCTGTATATTGCTATCAGGTCTCCCCTTTCTCTTCTGTTTTCCAGGGTCGGAAGTTGCATTCTTTTCAGTCTGTCTTCATAAGTCAAATCTCTTAAGTCAGGCACCATTTTGTTGCAGCCCTCTGTACTTTCTCTAGTTTCCTTATGTGTTTCTTTAAGTTCGAGCCCACTGTATTGTTGCATATTCAAGCCTCGGTCTTATCATTGCAGTAATTATTTTCTTCATCATTTCTTCATCTAAATATCTGAACGCCACTCTTATGTTCCTCAATAAGTTCAATACTTCTCCAATTATTTTGTTTATATGTCTCTCTGGCGATAGGTCATTGGTAATTGTCACCCCAAGGTCTTTTTCTTCATGACTGGTTTTATGTCTTCATTTCCTATCTTGTACATACTCCTGATTCTTCTTTCACTCTTGCCAAACTCTATTTTCTTGCATTTTGTCGTGTTGAACTCCATTTGCCATGTACAGCTCCATTTCCATATTCTGTCCAAGTCTTCCTGGAGTAGTTCGCAATCTTTGTCACATCTCACTTTTCTTAACAATTTTGCATCGTCTGCAAATAGGCTCACATAACTGGACACCCCATCCACCATGTCATTTATGTAGACCGCGAACATTACTGGTGCCAACACTGATCCCTGTGGAACTCCACTCTCCACCAAGCCCCATTCTGATGGTCTGTCCTTA
Source organism: Portunus trituberculatus (assembly GCF_017591435.1). Classification (NCBI taxonomy): domain Eukaryota; kingdom Metazoa; phylum Arthropoda; class Malacostraca; order Decapoda; family Portunidae; genus Portunus; species Portunus trituberculatus. The sequence continues at coordinate 18,658,231 of NC_059300.1, forward strand.
ATTATTGTTCTCATTTCTCTTCCTACCAAAAGTCTTCCATCCATTTTAGTAAACTGCCATGCACTCCTCCTACCATTTCAAGTTTCCAGATCAGTCTCCGGTGTGGTACCTTATCAAAGGCCTTTTTTAAATCCAGATATATTCCATCAGCCCAACCATCTCTTTCCTGTATTACATCTATCACCCTCGAATAGTAACATATCAGGTTTGTCGTGCATGAACGCCCTTTTCTAAAACCAAATTGACACTCACAAAGTATGTCATTTTTCTCCAAGAAGTCTGTCCATCTATTCTTCACCACCCTCTCACACATCTTAGCTACCACACTTGTAAGTGACACTGGTCTATAGTTCAATGGGTCTCTCTTGTTACCTGATTTATAGATTGGGACAATGTTAGCTCTTTTCCAGTCTTGGGGCACTACACCTTCCCTTAATGAGGCATCAATTACTTCACAAACTTTTTCTGCCAGTTGCTCCCTGCATTCTCTTAAAATCCATCCTGATACCCCATCAGGTCCCACAGCTTTTCTCACTTCTAAACTCCCCATCATGTTCTTGATCTCCTCCACAGTTACTTGAAACTCCTTCATAATCCCTTTCTGTTCCATTACCAGTGGTTTGTCAAAAGCAGTCTCCTTTGTGAATACCTTCCGAAAGCATCCATTCATAGCCTCTGCCATTTCCTGGGATCTTCACTGCATACTCCATTTACTTCTAAACTTTCAATACTTTCTCTATTTTTGATGTTGTTGTTCACATGTCTGTAAAAAGCCTTGGTTGGTCTTTACATTTATCAATTATATCCTTTTCTTGTTTCTTTCTTTCTTCTCTTCTAATCAACACATATTCATTTCTTGCTCTTTTGTAACTTTCCCACTGCTTAATCCGTCTTTTCCTTCTCCACCTCTTCCATGCATCCTCTTTTCTTGTTCTAGCCTTTTCACATCTATCGTTAAACCAGTCCTGCTTTCCAACTTCTCTATGTTGTCTTATTGGTACAAATTTTTCTCACCTTCTTTGTATATTTTTATAAATTCCTTCCACTTTTCATTTGCTCCTTAGCACTCTTGAATTTCATCCAATTTGTCTCTTGAAAGAATTTCTTTAGGTTTCCAAAATCTGTCTTGGCATAATTCCATCTTCCCACTTTATATTCTTCATTTCTTCTAGATTTCTCTTCGTCTATCACCTTGAACTCCAAAACTGCATGATCACTCTTTGCTAAAGGGCACTCCACCCTCATCTCCTCAATGACCATTGGCTCTGTACTAAAGACCAAGTCCAGTCTTGACGATGCTCCCTCTCCTCCAAACCTAGTATCTTCTTTGACCCACTGAGTTAACACATTTTCCATTGCCAGTGTCAATAGTGTATTTCCCCATGTTGTCTCTGATCCTTCCATTGACCAGTCCTCGTGTGTGTGTGTGTGTGTGTGTGTGTGTGTGTGTGTGTGTGTGTGTGTGTGTGTGTGTGTGTGTGTGTGTGTGTGTGTGTGTGTGTGTGTGTGTGTGTGTGTGTGTGATCTGATCAAGCAAACACCTTGCTGTATCCAGTGAATCTTACAGAAGTGTTACTTAGCTAAATATTATTATCTTTTGTTCCTTTATCATTCATGAGTTTATGCTAGAAAGGTGTAGAAATGGCACAACTCTTGATAATAACTACAGCTTAATTATTGGGGAAAAAAAAGTAAGTTTGCTGACTAAGCAAAGTTCCAGAACAATACTTTACAATATATTTTATACTTTACAAAAAATATTTCATGAAAAAGTTAAAGAGTTGTCCAATTTCATTCCTTACCTTTAGAACACCAATGGAGATTCCAGTGTTTTGGATGCCAGTCTCAATGCTAATAGCAATTATTTCTTCCAATTTGCGGTGGCACATCAAACTCACCACTGCGCCAAATGCGAAACCAAGCCAAGGAAGTAACAGACCAGCCACTGCCACCTATGGGATGAAATAATAACATTTTGCCATTCAGGTTATGGCACTTCAAATATTAAACTGTCTAAATTGTGATGCAATAAAATTTTTCATTTTTTTTTTTTTTTGTTAATATAAAAGGGAAAACCTTAATTTCAAGGTATCTTTTGAAATACTGTAAATCATTGGCTGAAGTTATTATAGTGTTGTCATTTCAAAGTATGTTTTGCAATACTGTAAGTCAATGGCAAAACTTATTGTATTGTTGTTAGCCAGCACCAGCAGACCTCATTAAAAATTATATTTACACATCATGGTACACACAATTCTACTGACCTCTGACAGACTTTCAAGAATATCAGGTTTGTAATATGAAATTCATGGGTAGAGTCTATGGCAAACAATGGTGAGGAGAATGGAGAGAAACTGGGAAAAGCACAGAGATTGGGGTCAAGAGTTAGAAGAGATAATTACATCAATTGGGACAGGATAGGGTGTGACTATACAAAGAAAGTGGAGATATGGTGTTGGAGGATATGAAGGAAAAGGGTAACAAGAAAGTAAGTAGATTGTAAATGGTAGGTAAAGATTTTGAAGTTAAGTTTATCTGTTGCATTTACATGATTCATACGCAAATTATGCTGGGAATGTGTGTTCACCCATGCTTAATTACTAATCTACTGATACCTGGACTGTAAGGAATTGTTCATAATGTCTAGTTTTTACATAAGATTGATTCACCATCATCCTCTTTAAGTAGGAATGAGAGCACTCCCATACTCAGAAAACTGGATCACAACCCATATCCAATAACTGGACGAATTGTTATCATATACAAAGACACTTGCCCATCTACTTTGCAGCTGCCAGAACTCAAACTTAGTCCTCAGTTGTATGCTGTGTGTGTTTTTGTCGTCTTTTAAGGTAGAGGGCTACTGGCTAAGGGCAACAAAAATAGCTAGTATAAGAAAAAGGTCCACTTGAGTGATGGTCCATATACAGACAAAACCGTTAATCAAAATCAAAAGAAAAGAGCTCAAGTCACAGGACAGTGGAAATACAGAAGCAGGCAGGGAATTCCAGAGTTTATCAAAGAAAGGGATAAATAACTGGTTAACTAATGTATGAGAGAGGTAGACAGAATTCGGGTGAGAAAATGAAGGAAGTCTTGTGTGATGAGGCTGTTAGAAGAGAGGAAACATACAGGTAGCAAGAGAGCAGTTTGCATGAAAATAACAGTAGGTAATAGGAAGAGATTCAACATTGTGGCAATGAGAAACAGTCTGAAAACAGTCAGTTAGAGGAGAGGAGTTGATGAGATGAGAAGCTTTTGATACTACTCTGAGTGGAACCCTGCATATATGTGAAGCATACATAAACGGAAAAGGCCCCTGTATAGAGCTATCATTTGTGGAGTGAGAAAAACTGGAAGAGACAACTCACAACACCTAACTTCATAGAAGCTGTCTTAGCTAAAGAATGTGAAGTTTCCAGTCTAGATTTTAAATCAAGGATAGACTGAGGATGTTCAGTCTAGAAGAGAGGGACAATTGAAAGTCACTGAAGAAGGAGATAGTTGTCTGATAGGTTGTGTTGAATAAATAGATCGAGGAATTGAGTTTTGAGGCATTGAACAATACTGAGTTTGCTCTGTACCAATCAGATATTTTAGGGAGATCAGAAGTCAGGTATTCTATGGCTTCTCTGCATGATATGTTTACTTCCTGAAGGGTTGATTGTTTATGAAAAGAAGTGGAAAAGTGTGGGATGATATCATCAGTGTAGGAGTGGATAACACAAGGATGGTTAAAAAATTAATTCATGAATAATAGCAAGAGAGTGGGTGACAGGACAGAACCTTGAAGAATGCCACTGTTATTAGATTTAGAACATTAACCATCTACCACAATAATAATGAAATAGTGAGAAAAAATATTTGAGATGAGGTTGCAGAGAAAAAAATAGATGCTGTAGGAGAGTAGTTTGGAAATCAAAGTTTCGTGCCATACTTTATAAAAAGTTTTTGATATGTCTAAAGCAACTGCAAAAGTTTAAACAAAAATCTTTAAAAGAGGAAGACCAAGACTCAGTAAGGAAAGCAAGAAGATTGGCAGTAGAGTGACCTTGACGGAAGCCATACTGGTGATCAGATAGAAGAATGTGAAGTGATAGCTACCTAAGAATCTTCCTGATGAGAATAGATTAAAAGCTTTAGATAGGTAGGAAATCAAGGCAATAGGACAGCAGTTTGAGAGGTTAGAAGTCATCCATTTTAAGAAAAGACAAAAAGAAAAAAAAAAATAAATAAATAAATAAATAAATAAATAAAAAAGAGGCAGATGTTGATAAACAGAATTGAAAGAGTTTGACTAAGCAAGATGTAAACATGGTGGCACAGTTTCAGAGAAAAGTAGAAGGGACCATATCAGATTCTTAAAACTTCTGAGGCTTTAGGGAAGTGAGGTCAAGGAAAATTTCATTATGAAGAATTCTGATAAGTAGCATGAGTAGTCAGATGGGGGAGAGAAGAGAGGAACAAACACTGAATCTTCCAAGGTAGAGTTTTTAGCAAAGGTTTGACCACAGAGTTCAGCTTAAAAAATAGATGACATGGTAGTGGTGCCATCAGGCTGAAATAAAGGGGGGAAAGATAAAGAAGAAAAGTGCAGATGTTTTTGGCCAGATGCCAAAGTTTCAAGGGGAATTGGATCTTGAAAGATTTTGACACACTATTAATGAAGGAGTTTTTGGTGATTATTATGACTTGGCATGATTATGAGCAGAAGTATAAAATGCATAAGATTCAGATAGTAGAAGGCTGAAGCACCTTGGTAACCTCTCTATTATGTATAACACCAGAACAAGCTGTGTTAAACCAAGGTTTGGAAAGTTTAAGGAGACTGTCTGGTGGCCATGGTATCGAAAAATCTGAAAAATATCGAAAATCACCAAAACACCACCAGAGCATCCCCATCCCCGAACATATGGCAACATAGTGATGGAGTATTTTTGGGAAATACGCTAAAATATGTGGGGTATTTAAACTTTAAAGGGCCCCTGCCACACCCACCACAGGCCCCCATGCACTCACTGTACCATAAATGATGATAATAAGCCCAGAAAAAAAAACATGAAGTTTTTTTTTTTGGGGGGGTAAGGAAAGGCGGGCGCTGGCAACTCAGTACTATGGTGTAAACAGAATACACACTCTTCCCCACCATTTCAGTGTCCATGTGACTTTGATGGGAGGAGGATGTATACAGTATCTCGCCCATCATTTCACGCCTTGCAAGCCACAATCCAGCCTATTTTACCTGCTTTTTCTGCCTTACAATATCTAAACAAACAGTGCAAGGGGAAATTACAAGTTGTGCCGACCATGCATGGATGGGAGACAGCCTCGCCTTCGAGTGACTAATACCTACACTCATTGTAGGGGGAGGGACAGGGGCCATATGAGTCTTACAGAATATTCTAAACATGCCTAAAAAACATATGTGATGTACATGGAGGTGTATGAACATGAAATATCCAACCCAAATAAATGTACAGGGTCATAGAGAACGAAAATGACATCTCTGGGTTTTTTGCCTTTTTCTCAGTTTTCACTTTTTTATCATCCAAATTGTATCTTCTCCCACATTTCTCAACGAATTTTCAATTTTGAGGTATCATTTTGAAGCTCAATAAAGCTAGTACTACATTTCCATCTCACAGAATTTGGAAAAAATTATTTTCTGTGCCACAATGTAAAAAAAAAATAAATAAAAAAAAAAAATAAATAAATAAAATAAAAAAAAATTCATAATGGCCATCAAAATAAAAAAATTCAAAATTCTGAGATGGAAAGTTTTGTTATACCACATACTTCATATATGTACTGACAAAATTGAAATCTACCCTCCGGTGACAAAGTTTATACGGAAAATGTTTAAAATTTTTTTTTTCATGCAGTTATTTATGGTTCGATTCACTTGTAACTACTACAGTAACATCATGTAATAATCATCTATCAGTGAAAAAAATTACTCACATACCTCTTTATTTTCAAATTAAAAAAAAAAAAAAAAAAAAAAAAAAAAAAACACTGGATGATCCCCTTAGTCAAGAGAAAAAGCAAAGAATGCATGCTTTCATGACAAATACTATAATCTCTGTTATGCACTCAGCACACACACAGAAACAGTAGTTATCCCAAAGAAAATCAACATAATATCATCTGAAGTGTCCCTATCTAGGAGACAAAAATGTCAAAGGCATCTTAGCTTGGGGGAATTATGAAAAGGGATTGGAGCTATAGGACAAGATGAGATATGAGACTGTAATCAAAGAAGCCAAATGGAGAAGGTGAGGTATTGGCATAATTAGAAGGGTTAGAAGTTAGAAAATGGTCAAGAATGTTAGGCGTACCTCCAAGACGGTCAAGAATACAAGTAAAATGTTGCACCAGTTGCGCTATGTCATGGAGGACTGCAAAGTTAAAGGCTAGTTCACCAAGATAGACAGTGAAGGGAGAGAAAAGCCAAAGCCAGAGGTGAACATTGAAGTTTCTGAGAGTGGAGATCTCCCTATAAGGAGAGTCAGAATGTCCTCAACTTTAGATGTTTAGTCAAAAAATCTTTAATAGCTACATGAGTTAGGTGAGAGATATAAAACACAGATAATTTTAGTTAAAGTGACTCTGTAGTTGTAGCCAGATGATGGATAACTAAGTTTGAAGAGTGTGGGCATGAGAACAAGTTCAGTCGTTATGCAAATTAGATGCAATATCTAGAACAACAGCATGGTCTGTGTGTATGTATGAAGTGCACTGGAGCTTTCTCCTATGTCACATGCTCAAATAATTTTCAGCTGATGTGGTCTTATTCTTAATGCCTTTAGCTTTTAATAGTACACATAGTAGTGCATGATATCATTTAGTAATTTAGTAATTTCAGTCTCCAAATATTCTGTGGTGAAATGCTTAAATTTAGCTCCATGATTTGAAAGATACAGGACATTTAAATGTGAACACACTAAGAATTGGTGAACGGGAGGGAGCTCGGGTTGCAATGGTGGCCATGGCCATTGCCATTGTGAACATTTTATCTTTTACATGTCCTTTGGCTATATGTTTTGTCCAAGATGATGTGTAAGGATTTTTGTAAACATAACTATAAATTCAAGAATGCAATATAACATTGTCACAATTACAGCAAAAATTTGAACTCTAAATGGTAGCAGTGACCAATTGTGCCTGATAGTTGACACTGCTACATTGAGTCTTGTTGTTAAAGTTCATATTTAAATGTATTCTAACTTCTAAACTATGGCTTTGACATTATTTGACCATAAAATACTTCCAATTTAAAATATTTTGTCACTTATCTCTGTGACTCATCCTGGAACATCCTGTAGATTTACTTCTACTGGTAATGGTTCAGATATTACATATTAAAAGTTACTTTTAATTGCTTTAACTTTCTATTCAAGTGTCCTGTATGATTACTTGGATCCTTAAAGTCAGTGGTTCTCAAACTTTTCAAACTTACAGAACCCTTTTGCACTTCTGGTATTTTGCAGAACACCCCTACAATCCCTTCACCCAATATAGATGGAACCCCCATATGTAATTCCAGGCTCTAAGTGGACATGGACTTCATGTCATGTAGTCACTCAGTCTCTCTCTCTCTCTCTCTCTCTCTCTCTCTCTCTCTCTCTCTCTCTCTCTCTCTCTCTACTAAAATGCAAAGAATTTTATTCCTTTCATATTTAGTTTTATCCATTCCTGTTTGTATCAATAAATAAAAATAAGGTTTTATCACACATATAAATTTTTGCCACAGAACTCTTGAAAGGTCTTCATGGAACCCTGGGATTCTGCAGAACACAGTTTGAAGACCATTGCTTTAAGTTAAATCCTTAAGTAGCCAAGTAAGTGGCAGAAATCAACCTGTCTTCATGAGACATGTTGCAGATTGTGTAGAGGAAAGGAGGCTTAGATATCCTAAGCCCACAACGTTGTAACAATTTCTGTGTATGGCTCGTACTTACCTTCCAGTCAAAATATGCAAAAATATAGAAGTTTGCATATACTCCAAATGTCATGATGAAGACAATGAATAGAATGGAGAAGGGCTTCAAAAGGCGCTTCAGAACCAAAGCAACTCGTTCAGACTTCCATTTGATGAGAAGTCCAATTGATAAAGGCACCACCAGCCCAATGGCCAGCATGGCAATATTCTTGTAAGGCAGGTTTGTGTAGTGACCATCTGGAATTTATGTTTTAGGTATTGTTATACTGATAGGAATGTTCATCTAAGTACAAAGATATAAATACATTTATGAGCAATCAGTAATCATGAACCTTGGTTTTGTTGAGGACACTAAGATAGTCACATAACATTGGCACTTAAAACCAATTTCTGAAACTGTAAAAAGATGACTTGATTAAGGATATGTTTTAAATATAGATCATAGGAAAGATATCTTTTGTGTAAGAAGGCCACTGACCAGAGAGAGAGAGAGAGAGAGAGAGAGAGAGAGAGAGAGAGAGAGAGAGAGAGAGAGAGAGAGAGAGAGAGCTGGCATCATCTTGTTCAGTTTGAATTCAAGTTATAGCCTATTATTATCAATTTATTCAATGATAAAAAAAAAATAAATAAAGTAAATAAAAACAAGTACATACTCCACAAAATTAGTGAAACAAAGGGAATGAAAATAAAATTTGTGCTGAGAGACCAGCTTTTGTGCCAAGTAGAAGGCAGCCTGACGTTAAGCCAATTGAAAATAGTTTACAAAGGTAGCTCAGCCTCCACTTGTAAGCTAGGAACAAAGAAGCCAAAAATCATTACTTTCTAGCCTGCACCTAAGCTACTTTACTTTACTGATTTAGTTGCAGCTTCAGATAGTTTATGTCTTATTTAGCTTAAAGGTAACCTCCCACATATTCCTTTCCACAGTCTACTTTCTTTGTGTATTTTTTCCCAATAGACTATAAAATAAAATTGGATTCAGAATGTATTGTAAAAACTTTAATCTGACAAATCAAACATGATCATGCAAATAGAAGATAAAAAAAACCACCTTTATACCAATTTTTAATGTATGGTGATTTTATAGAACTGACATGCTGATGTAAGGAAAAAACTGGCATGTGATAAATTATGTTTATCTTCATTCCAACTACTATCAAATCTTAGAGAATGCAGGGAAAGATGACAATATATACATGATGAGCAAAAGTAGTTGTTCTGATATTCAGTCCTAAAAAAAAAAAAAGTCACATCTTTCCCTATTACCAAAGGCTGCCTTAATAGTATATGTACCTTGGACTATTGTTCTAGCAAGGGAATAAACCCAGATGGGTAGGGCAGCAAAGGCTGTCACTGTAGATATGAAGGTCATTGTCACAGATAAATCAAGGGAGCCTCCTAGTAGGTAAGTCCAAATGTTGGAGCCACCACCTCCAGGAGAACAGCCGGTCAAGAAAAGTCCAAGCCACATAGCATGGGTGTCATAAAAGATACCATATCCAATAAGGTAAGACACCTGAAAGAAGGAAAATAATTACACAATGTCCTTAAATACTAATATCTAAGAAGAGAAATTTATTGCTCCTCTTTGTTGGTGATCTAATCTTTGTAATTCTTTTACTAAGTGATACTGACAAGTATCTATATAATGTTACTTTAATGTTGGTTGTTTATGAAAGCAACAGTTCAAGATGACAATGCAGATTGTCAATAGTATTTCTCAGCTCTCCTCCCTGATAACTGCATTTTCTCACAGAATTGAGCTTTATTCAATCTACCAAGTAACAGTTTGACACAGAGAAATTGTTGTTCTATGTCTACTTAACAGTACTTCCAGGATAAGTTTTTGTGTTCCAGCAATTGAGTTGCTTGGAATTCACTCCAAAGTGTTTCACTTGACAAACTTGTAACAAATATAGTCACTATCAGTGTTTTACAAGCAAAAGCTACTATTTCTTCAGAAACTACCAAAAACCCTGGATCAGGTTTAAAAACTTGTCACAAAGCAAGTGTCAGTTGCTGAATTCCATGATACAAGATTTCTTAGCTAAACATCAAATAGGTATTTCAGATCAATGAGTCTACCTAGCTGATAACTAAGCTTAAGTTAGCGCTAACAGGGCCCTGATGAGAGAACCTAAAGAAATCCTGCATGATGTAATGGGGGACCTAGTTGTCACTGTGGAACAGGACTTAATAATGTTTCCAGCAATAGAGAGTCACATTCCAAAAGAGTTAAGTCTGGTTTTATGTCTTGTCCCTAAACTCAAATAATTCCTGGACAAGTGGAGTCTATTACTGTTTAATATACATGTTGCTGAATAATTAAATGAATGTGGCATAATAAATTTTTTAAAATTTGATTTTGGGAAAGGTTTGAATAAAATCCTAAACCTCTAATTTCTATTCACAAGAATTCATAAGCAAGAGATTGGAAGATGGTCAAACAATCATGAAAGGAAGCAAATTTGAATATGAAAATCAAAACTTTTTTATTCTACCAAATTATTTTTACATCTTCAATTTGAGAAAAATCAGCTAACTCTGTTTTATATGTACAGGTCATGGATGAGAAGGTTATGAAGTGTGTGTGTGTATTTACCTAGTTGTATTTACCTAGTTGTAGTTTTACAGGGCCTGAGCTTTATGCTCATGTGGCCCCGTCTCCATATTTACACTTATCCAATTTTTCTTTAAAACTATGCACACTCCTTGCTGACACCACTTCTTCACTCAAACTGTTCCACATCTTAACACATCTTTGTGGGAAACTATATTTTTTAACATCTCTCAGACATCTTCCCTTCCTCAGTTTCTTACTATACGATCTTGTGCTTCTAATGTCATATTCTTCTCTCAGGATCAGTGTGTGTGTGTGTGTGTGTGTGTATTTACCTAGTTGTACCTAGTTGTAGTTTTACAGAGCCTGGGCTTTATGCTCGTGTGGCCCCGTCTCCATATCTACACTTATCCAATCTTACTTTAAAAGTATGCACACTCGTTGCAGACACTACTTCTTCATATAAACTGTTCCACGTCTCAATACATCTTTGCGGGAAACTATATTTTTTAACATCTCTCAGACATCTTCCTTTTCTTAGCTTTTTACTATGCGATCTTGTGCTTCGGATGTTATATTCTTCTCTCAGGATCAGTTTCTCATTATCTACATGGTCCATTCCGTTGATCAATTTAAAAACTTGTATCAGGTCTCCTCTCTCCCTTCTCTGTTCCAGGGTTGGTAGATCCATAGCCTTTAGTGTCTCCTCATATGTCATCCCTTCAAATTCTGGAACCATTCTTGTAGCCATTTTTTTTTAGTCTCTCCAACTTCCTTATGTGACTTTTTTTTTTATGGGGAGTCCACACAACTGCATTTTCCAATCTGGATCTTATTATAGTACTTATCAATTTCTTCATCATTTCTTTGTCCATGTAGTGAAATGCTAATCCAATATTCCTTAGCAAATTATATGTTTCTCTAAAAATTCTATCAATATGGCCTACTGGTTGATTGTTTTCTTCCATCGTCACTCCTAAGTCCTTTTCCTTTTTTACTTTCTCCAGTTCTACTCCATCTGCCATCTTATAGATTCCCACGGGTCGTCTTTCACTCTTTCCCATTTCCATGACATGGCTTTTGTTCATATTGAATTCCATTTCCCACTTTTTGCTCCATTTCCATATCTTATTTAGGTCTTCTTGCAGTATTTCACAATCCTCTTTTTGCTTTATAACTCTGCACAGTTTCGTATCATCTGCAAACAGATTTATGTAGCTGTTCACTCCTTCTGGCATGTCGTTAATATAAATGAGGAAAAGTATTGGTGCCAATACTGACCCCTGTGGCACTCCGCTTTCTATTACTCTCCAATTGGACTTCATATCTTGTAACTACCGTCCTTATTTCTCTCCCCCTCAAATAATTTTCTATCCATCTCAATGTGCTTCCTTTTAAGCCACCCTTCTCCTCTAACTTCCATAGTAATCTTGCATGTGGCACTTTGTCAAACGCCTTTTTTAAATCCAAATAAATACTGTCAACCCATCCCTCTCTCTCTTGTACTCTATCAACTATTCGAGAATAGAAACTCAATAAATAAGTTACACATGACCGTCTTTTCCTAAAACCAAATTGGCTATTTGATATTAATTTGTTGTCTTCAAGGAACTCGATCTATTGTTTCTTTATTACTCTTTCACACATCTTGCATATTACACTAGTTAGTGATACCGGTCTGTAATTTAAAGATTCTTCCTTCCTTCCACTCTTATATATGGGAACCACCTCAGCTCTTTTCCATTCTACTTGTACTGTTCCATTTCCTATTGAGCATTTTATGATGTTGTATATAGGACTTGCTAGTTCTTCCCTGCATTCTTTCAGTATTCTGCCTGAGACTTCGTCTGGTCCCATTGCCTTCTCTTCATCCAGTTCCTTCATTAATTCTTTTATTTCAAGCTTAGTTACTTTAATCTCTTTCATATAGACTGTCTCTTTATTACCCTGTGGCCTTTCAAAGTTAGATTCCTTAGTAAAGACCTCCTGGAATTTATTATTTAATAGTTCTGCCATACTTTTTGGGTCTTCCACCATCCCGTTCTCTCCTTTTAACCTTTCTATTGATTCTCTTTGTCTAATTTTTTCATTTATGAATCTATAGAACAATTTTGGTTGCTCCTTACATTTTTCGACAATGTCCTTTTCAAAGTTCTTTTCCTCTTCCTTCCTCATCTTAACATATTCATTTCTCGCTGCCTTGAAGTTTTCCTTATTTGTTGGATTTCTATTTCTCCTCCACCTTTTCCATGCTCCATCTCTTTTCTCCTTTGCCCTAGCACACCTTGCATTAAACCAATCTTTCTTTCCTTCTTCATTAGGTCTATATTTCGGGACATATTCCCTGACTCCTGTTCCATATATTTCCAAAAATAAGTTATACTTCTCTTGCATCGTCTCTTGAGTTTTCCATCTCCTCCCAGTTTATGTTTTTAAAATAGTTCCTGAGATTCTCAATATAAGCCTTTCTGTAGTTTAATTGGTCTCTTTGTATGAATTGTCTCTATCTTCCTTTCCCTCTTCTATATCTATTTCTAATATTACATGGTCACTCTTTCCCAATGTGTGTGTGTGTGTATTTACCTAGTTGTAGTTTTACAGGGCCTGGGCTTTATGCTCGTGTGGTCCCGTCTCCATATCTACACTTATCCAATTTTTCTTTAAAACTATGTACACTCTTTGCTGACACCACTTCCTCACTCAAACTGTTCCAAGTCTCAACACATCTTTGCGGGAAACTAAATTTTTTAACAATCTCTCAGACATCGTCCCTTCCTTAGTTTCTTACTATGTGATCTTGTGCTTCTAAAGTCATATTCTTCTCTCAGGATCAGTTTCTCATTATCCACTTCATCCATTCCGTTAATCAATTTATAAACTTGTATCAGATCCCCTCTCTCTCTTCTCTGCTCCAAGGTTGGTAGATCCATTGCCTTTAGTCTCTCCTCATATGCCATCTCTTTAAATTCTGGAACCATTCTTGTAGCCATTATTTGTAGTCTCTCTAATTTTATGTGTTTCTTTTTATGGGGAGTCCACACAACTCCTGCATATTCCAATCTAGGTCTTATTTTAGTACTTATCAATTTCTTCATCATTTCCTTGTCCATATAGTGAAATGCTACTCCAATATTCCTTAGCAAATTATACGTCTCTCTGAAAATTCTATCAATATGGCTTACCGGTTGATTATTTTCTTCCATTGTCACTCCCAAGTCCTTTTCCTTTTTTACTTTTTCTAGTTCTACTCCATCTCCCATCTTATAGATTACCACTGGTCGTCTTTCACTTTTCCCATTTCCATGACATGGCTTTTGTCCACATTGAATTCCATCTCCCATTTTTTGCTCCATTTCCAGATCTTGTTTAAGTCTTCCTGTAGTATTTCACAATCCTCTTTTTGTTTAATGACTCTGCACAGTTTCGCATTGTCTGCAAACAGATTTATGTAGCTGTTCACTCCCTCTGGCATGTCATTTATATATACGAGAAAAAGTATTGGTGCCAATACTGACCCCTGTGGCACTCCGCTGTCTACTGTTCTCCACTTGGACTTCATATCTTTAACTATCGTCCTTATTTCTCTCCCCCCTTAAGTAATTCTTCATCCATCTCAATGTGCTTCCTTTTAAGCCACCCTTCTCCTCTAACTTCCATAGTAATCTTTCATGTGGCACTTTATCAAAAGCCTTTTTTAGATCTAAATAAATACAGTCAACCCATCCCTCTCTCTCGTGTACTTTATCAACTATTCTAGAGTAGAAACTCAATAAATTTGTCACATGACCGACCTTTTCTAGAACCAAATTGGCTATTTGATAATATTTTGTTGTCTTCAAGAAACTCAATCCATTGCTTCTTTATTACTTTTCACACATCTTGCATATTACACTAGTTAGTGATACCGGTCTGTAATTTAAAGGTTCTTCCTTCCTTCCGCTCTTATATATGGGAACCACCTCAGCTCTTTTCCACTCCACTGGCACTGTTCCATTTTCTATTGAGCATTTTATGATGTTGTATATTGGACTTGCTAGTTCTTCCCTACATTCTTTCAGTATTCTGCCTGAGACTTCATCCGGTCCCATTGCCTTTTCCTCATCCAATTCCGTCATCAACTTTTTATTTCAAGCTTGGTTACTTTAATCTCTTTCATATAGACAGTCTCTCTATTACCCTGTGGTCTTTCAAATTTGGATTCCTTAGTAAAGACCTCATGAAATTTACTATTTAACAGTTCTGCCATACTTTTGGGTCTTCCACCATTCCGTTTCTCCTTTTAACCTTTCTATTGTTTCTTTTTGTCTTATTTTTCCATTTATGAATCTGTAGAACAATTTTGGTTGTTCCTTACATTTTCGACAATGTCCTTTTCATAGTTCTTTTCTTCTTCCTTTCTCACCTTAGCATATTCATTTCTTGCTGTTTTGAAGTTTTCCTTATTTTCTGGATTTCTGTTTCTTCTCCACCTTTTCCATGCTCCATCTCGTTTCTCCTTTGCCCTAGCACATCTTGCATTAAACCAATCTTTCTTTCCTTCTTCTTTAGGTCTATATTTCGGAACATATTCCCTGACTCCAGTTTTGTATATTTCCATTTCTCTTGAACCGTTAATAAGTTTTCCATCTCCTCCCAGTTTATGTTTTTAAAATAGTTCTTGAGATTCTCAACATCAGCCTTTCTGTAATTTAATCGGTCTCCTTTGTATGATTCATCTCTATTGTATGATTCATCTCTATCTTCCTTTCCTTCTTTTATATCCATCTCTAATATTACATGGTCACTCTTTCCCAATGGGCACTTGTATCTTATATCATCGCTAATTGGTATATCCCTTGTAAAAACTAGGTCTAATCTTGCCGGCTCATCGTTTCCTCTGAATCTTGTGTTTTCCTTTACTCTTTGGACCATCAAATTATCTATCATTAGGTTCAGGAATCTATCTCCCAGGCATCTTCCCCATACCACTTTCATAATTTTCCAGTCTACCTCCTTACAGTTGAAATCTCCTACCAATATCACTTTTCTCCTTTCCTTAATGATTCTTGTAAGACTCCTTATTGTGTCATCTATCATGTCTCTATATTCTTGGTTAGTCCATGAGTTTGTTTTGGTGGCACATATGTTCCAATGATTGTTAACTCCTTTTTGTTAATATGCATCTTAACATACAGTATTTCTGATTTTCCTTCCCAAACTCCACTTGATTTACCACTATCTCCTTCCTTAACATCATCATGACTCCTCCTCCTCCTTTACCCACTCTGTCTCTCCTCCATATATTATACCTTTTATCTATGTCTATTTTATTGCCTCATTTAACTTTGTTTCCACCAGGCATACAATATCTGGTTCTTCTTTCTTTATGTAATCTCTTAATTCTAATTTACTAGATAAAATCCATCTATGTTTGTATACATCATTTTTAATCTCTTTTTCTTATCATTTTTTGTTAAACTTGCTCCATTTTTTTCTCTTCTTTCTTTTTTATATACCATTTCCTTATCCTGTCTCCTATAATTCTCCAAAAAAAATGCCTTCTTCTCCTCCTCTGACCTTTCATTATTTTTTTCTCTTGCTTCTGCCACCAGTTCATTGTCTCTCTACCTTTCCTCCTCGTTTCTATTTTTCTTTATATATATATATCTTTGCAACCTTCTGTTTCTCTGAGTTTTGTGTGTGTATGTGTGTGTCTTTACCTAGTTGTATTCACCTAGTTGTAATTTTACAGGGCCTGGGTATCATACTCGTGTGGCCCCATCTCCATATCTACACACATCCAACTTTCCTTTAAAACTATGCACACTCCTCGCTGACACCACCTCCTCACTCAAACCATTCCACACCTCCACACATCTTTGTGGGAAACTATATTTTTTCACATCCTTCAAGCATATTCCCTTGGCTATCTTTTTACTATGCGATCTTGTAGTTCTACTTAAGTTTTCCTCTCTCAACATCATTTGCTCATTATCCACTTCATCCAGTCCATTCAACAGTTTATAAACCTGTATTAAATCTCCTCTTTCTCTTCTTTGTTCCAAGGTAGGCAAATTCATTTCTTTTAATCTCTCCTCATAGGTCATTTCTGCCAATTCCGGAACCATTTTTGTTGCCATTCTCTGCAATCTCTCCAACTTCCTTATATGCTTCTTTTTATAAGGGGACCAGACCACTCCAGCATATTCCAATCTTGGTCTAATTACCATACTAATTAATTTCTTCATCATATCTTTATCCATATAATGGAAGGTTAATCCAATATTTTTTTATCAAATTATACGTTTCTCCAAACATCTTATCAATATGAGCCTCAAACTGCCCATGGTCTTGTATTATCACTCCCAAATCCTTTTCCTTTTCCACCTTTTTCAACACTACTTCTTCACCCATCTTATATGACCCTCTTGGCCGTCTTCCACTCTTTCCCATCTCCATCACATGACTTTTGCTCAGATTAAATTCCATTTGCCACCTCTTGCTCCACTCCCAAATCTTATCCAGGTCTGCCTGTAAAATTTCACAATCTTCTTCACTCTTCACACACCTACACAACTTCGCATCATCCGCAAAACAAATTAATATAACTGTTTACTCCTCTGGCATGTCATTTATATATACCAGGAAAAGTATTGGTGCCAGCACTGAGCCTTGTGGGACTCCACTCTCCACCACCAACCAGTCCGACCTTGCATCCCTTATTACCGTTCTCATCTCCTCCATCTCAAGTAGTTTTCCATCCACTTTAACACTTTTCCTTTCAGTCCTCCATAAATCTCTACTTTCCATAACAGTCTCTCGTGAGGTACCTTGTCAAAAGCTTTCTTTAAATCCAAATATACACAGTCCATCCATCCTCTCTCTCTGTATTTTGTCAACCACTCTTGAATAAAAGCTCAGTAGATTTGTTACACATGACCTCCCTTTCCTGAAGCCAAATTGATGATCCGATAATAACTTATGATCCTCCAGGAACCGTATCCAATATTTCTTTATCACCCTCTCACAAATCTTACCGACCACACTTGTTAGAGACACAGGTCTATAGTTAAGAGGCTCTTCCTTACTGCCTCCCTTATAAATGGGCACCACTTCAGCTCTCTTCCACTCTACTGGTACTTCCCTGTTTCTAATGAGCACCTTATAATATCATATAATGGATCAATCAATTCTTCTCTACACTCCTTCAATAATTTTCCTGAAACTTCATCTGGTCCCATCGCTTTATCATCTTTAAGTTCCTCCAACATTTTATATAACTCCTTTTAGGTATCTTAATGTCCTCCATGTGCACATTTCCTTGTACATTCTGTGGCTTTACAAACATTGTTTCTTTAGTAAATACTTGCTGAAACCTATTATTTAGCAATTCCGCTATATTCTTAGGGTCATCTACTATCCCTTGCTCTCCTTTTAATCTTTCAATGGACTCTCTCTTTTAAGTTTACCATTTATGAACCTGTAAAACAATTTTGGATGTTCCTTACTCTTGTCTACAATATCTTTTCAAATTTTCTTTCTTCCTCCTCCTTACCCTCACATACTCATTTCTTGCCACTCTATAATTCTCCTTATTTAGTATATTCCTGCTCTTTTCCATCTTTTCCAAGCCACATCTCTCTTTTCCTTAGCCTTAACACAAGTTGCATTAAACCAATCCTTTCTTCCTTCCTCTCTTGGTTTATACTTTGGTACAAATTTCATAACTCCTTCTTTATAATATTTCATAAAATCTCATATTTCTTTTGCACTTCTCTGATTTGTAACATCTCCTCCCAATCTAATTTTCTGAAATAATTTTTCAAACTTTCTGTGTCCATCTTTCTATAATTCAATCTACCACTCCTGTATGTCTCGTCCTTCCTTCGCTGTGTTGTTGCTATCTGCATTTCCATAACCACATGATCACTCTTTCCCAAAGGACACTTGTATTGTATATCTCCACATAGGTACACTTCTCTTGTTAACACCAAATCCAGTCTAGCCGGTTCATCATCTCCTCTATATCTAGTATTTTCTTCACCCTCTGTTCCATCATATTTTCCATCATTAGATTAAGAAATCTCTCTCCCATGCTTCTTCTCCAACACCACTTACTAGATTTTCCCAATCCACCTCCTTACAATTAAAATCTCCTACTAGTATCACCTTTCTTTTCCAGATAATACACTTTCCAAACTCTGTAAAGTATCCTTGATCATATTGTCGTATTCCTTAATGTCCAAGAATTTGTTTTAGGAGGTACATAGGTCACCATGATTATTAATTTTTTCCATCACTTTTATCCTTATGCTTATCACTTCTGTTGTTCTTCCCATACCAAACCTTATCCACATTTATTTCTTTCTTCGTCATAATCATAACTCCTCCTCCACCTTTACTCTCTATCCTTTCTCCATATATTATATTTATTATCCAAATTTATCTTTGTTTTTTCATGCAATTTTGTCTCAGTCAAACACACGATATCAGGCTTCTCCACTATCATATAGTCTTGCAATTCCAATCTACTTGACAGTATCCCATCTATATTAGTATACATTACGGTCCACCCACTGCTCCCTCTAGGGGTTCCTCCGTATTCCTTCTTTCCACATACCACTTTCTGACTCTCTCTCCTATAACTCTCCAAAAAAACTTTTCTCTTTCCTCCTCAGACCGCTCATCATTTTTCCTTCTCGCCTCTTCCACCAATTCCTTATATTTTCTCCTCTCTTCCTCATTTCTGTGTGTGTGTGTGTGTGTGTGTGTGTGTGTGTGTGTGTGTGTGTGTGTGTGTGTGTGTGTGTGTGTATGTATGGTTTATCTATTAATATCTTAAAAAAAAAAAAAAAAAACCAAGAGAACTGATATATTAGCAACTATAATTTTTCACATTTTCTATCAACTGGCCAGGAACAACTCAGGATAAATAAAATAAAAACCCCACTTAGTTGCCTCCATAGTTGTCCCCACAGAGGTTGTTAACTGCAATATCACTTCTGAAATCTTGAAACTACATCATAAATGTATTATTATTATTTTTATGTTATGGCTTATAGCACCTGTAGGCATACTTGAAGAGTATATGTGGGAAGTGCTGTTAAGCTACTGCCCATTAGTGGCGCAGGCAATTTCATTTATAGTGGTACCCATATTAGGACCCATATCCACCCAAGCGCATCTTTAGTGGGTATCCTGGTGATATGTAAGTAACTTTAAACCACTCAACAAAGGGCATAGCTTCAAAGCAGTATGTGGTGGGATATTTAAGATCACTTGGTGGTGTCATCAGTTGATTTGTCAAAATTTGAAAGATTTTTCCATATACCTCAGACATAAGTAACAAAATAAATACCTAAAATAAATAAATAAAAACTGTTAAAGATGACATGGCATACCAAGCAAGATTTTTCAACCACTGATACTGCAGTGGTCTATTGTCATGGCCTAATTACATTTGCTGTGACCTTAAATGAAGACAAGCCACTCAGTGACTATATTCAGTGTTACAATAACATAATCATTATATTCTTGGTGCATGTTTCCGATCAGAACTCAATTTTCAATAAGTGTATCAATCTCTGTTATGATACATGAATTATAAAAATAAATTTTGATGAAAAAAGCACATTATGATTGTAGAGTTAAAGAAAATGTGACTATAGTTACTTTCTCATTAATCTGGCTGAAATTGATAATCTTAGCATCTAACCAACACTTACCAAAGGCATGAATAGGTACTGGGAGGCCAGACCAATGGCTGGAGCCACAGGACGTCGGAGAGTTTCCTTAATTATCTTGAGATCAATGGCACAACCCATGTTAACATAGGCCACTATCACCATGAGAATAATTACATGAATGAATATCTTGTCCAACACTCTTTGGCCACGCTGGACCTGAAATGAGTCATTAATTCATATAAAACAAAAACTACAAGTAGAAACAAAAATGTAATTGGATGAGACTAGTACATAAAAGTGGAAATAAAAATGTAAATAAATGGGACAATTGAATAAATAAATAAAAGCAAAAAGAAAAGATATACATGCACATATACAAATAACAAGAATGTCTGAGTAGAAAAAAGACCTAGCCACGACAATCCACAACTTTCATATTTACTCTCACTATTTTCCTAGCTCCTTAGTTCTTGATGATAAAGAGAAAGTACTTTTGCCCTCACTTTATAGGAAGTCTCCCATAGGAGGTAGTAGACATCTGCTGAAAAGATTATTTACTCCTAGCGAGGTATGGACCAGTTCGTGGGGTGCTGTGAACTTAACATTGAAACTAGCTATCACCTCACAGAACGTCTCCCTTTGTGTTTCACAACTCAAGGGGATGGTCACAGCCTGTCCTCTAAAGACACTCTTCTCCTTTGCACAAAACTACATGCACTTACTACACACACACACACACACATTCAAAGGAAACGATGAGCCGGCAAGATTAGACCTAGTTTTTACAAGGGATATACCAATTAACGATGATATAAGATACAAGTGCCCACTGGGAAAGAGTGACCATGTAATATTAGAGATGGATATAGAAGAAGGAAAGGAAGATAGAGATGAATCATACAAAGGAGACCGATTAAATTACAGAAAGGCTGATATTGAGAATCTCAAGAACTATTTTAAAAACGTAAACTGGGAGGAGATGGAAAACTCATTAACGGTTCAAGAGAAATATAACTTATTTTTGGAAATATACAAAACTGGGGTCAGGAATATGTTCCAAAATATAGACCTAAAGAAGAAGGAAAGAAAGATTGGTTTAATGCAAGATGTGCTAGGGCAAAGGAGAAACGAGATGGAGCATGGAAAAGGTGGAGAAGAAACAGAAATCCAGAAAATAAGGAAAACTTCAAAACAGCAAGAAATGAATATGCTAAGGTGAGAAAGGAAGAAGAAAAGAACTATGAAAAGGACATTGTCGAAAATGTAAGGAACAACCAAAATTGTTCTACAGATTCATAAATGGAAAAATAAGACAAAAGAAACAATAGAAAGGTTAAAAGGAGAAAACGGAATGGTGGAAGACCCAAAAAGTATGGCAGAACTGTTAAATAGTAAATTTCATGAGGTCTTTACTAAGGAATCCAAATTTGAAAGACCACAGGGTAATAGAGACTGTCTATATGAAAGAGATTAAAGTAACCAAGCTTGAAATAAAAAGTTGATGACGGAATTGGATGAGGAAAAGGCAATGGGACCGGATGAAGTCTCAGGCAGAATACTGAAAGAATGTAGGGAAGAACTAGCAAGTCCAATATACAACATCATAAAATGCTCAATAGAAAATGGAACAGTGCCAGTGGAGTGGAAAAGAGCTGAGGTGGTTCCCATATATAAGAGCGGAAGGAAGGAAGAACCTTTAAATTACAGGCCGGTATCACTAACTAGTGTAATATGCAAGATGTGTGAAAAAGTAATAAAGAAGCAATGGATCGAGTTTCTTGAAGACAACAAAATATTATCAAATAGCCAATTTGGTTTTAGAAAAGGTCGGTCATGTGTGACAAATTTATTGAGTTTCTACTCTAGAATAGTTGATAAAGTACAAGAGAGAGGGGATGGGTTGACTGTATTTATTTAGATCTAAAAAAGGCTTTTGATAAAGTGCCACATGAAAGATTACTATGGAAGTTAGAGGAGAAGGGTGGCTTAAAAGGAAGCACATTGAGATGGATGAAGAATTACTTAAGGGGGAGAGAAATAAGGACGATAGTTAAAGATATGAAGTCCAAGTGGAGAACAGTAGACAGCAGAGTGCCACAGGGGTCAGTATTGGCACCAATACTTTTCTCGTATATATAAATGACATGCCAGAGGAGTGAACAGCTACATAAATCTGTTTGCGGACGATGCGAAACTGTGCAGAGTCATTAAACAAAAGAGGATTGTGAAATACTACAGGAAGACTTAAACAAGATCTGGAAATGGAGCAAAAAATGGGAGATGGAATTCAATGTGGACAAAAGCCATGTCATGGAAATGGGAAAAAGTGAAAGACGACCAGTGGGAATCTATAAGATGGGAGATGGAGTAGAACTAGAAAAAGTAAAAAAGGAAAAGGACTTGGGAGTGACAATGGAAGAAAATAATCAACCGGTTAGCCATATTGATAGAATTTTCAGAGACGTATAATTTGCTAAGGAATATTGGAGTAGCATTTCACTATATGGACAAGGAAATGATGAAGAAATTGATAAGTACTAAAATAAGACCTAGATTGGAATATGCAGGAGTTGTGTGGACTCCCCATAAAAAGAAACACATAAGAAAATTAGAGACTACAAAAAATGGCTACAAGAATGGTTCCAGAATTTAAAGGGATGGCATATGAGGAGAGACTAAAGGCAATGGATCTACCAACCTTGGAGCAGAGAAGAGAGAGAGGATCTGATACAAGTTTATAAATTGATTAACGGAATGGATGAAGTGGATAATGAGAAACTGATCCTGAGAGAAGAATATGACTTTAGAAGCACAAGATCGCATAGTAAGAAACTAAGGAAGGGACGATGTCTGAGAGATGTTAAAAATTTAGTTTCCCAAAAGATGTGTTGAGACTTGGAACAGTTTGAGTGAGGAAGTGGTATCAGCAAAGAGTGTACATAGTTTTAAAGAAAAATTGGATAAGTGTAGATATGGAGACGGGACCACACGAGCATAAAGCCCAGGCCCTGTAAAACTACAACTAGGTAAATACACACACACACACACACACACACACACACACACACACACACACACACACACACACACATCGTCGATGGCGGAGGTGGTCGCTGAGCTCCAGAGCAATCATCTATAATTCTACAGTTACCTAAGAGTAACCAAGGTGGGAAAGGAGCTGGTAATGTTTGTCCCGTCTCCATATAGTCATGTTAACTGTTGATTAGCAAAATAATGTCCAGTGAAGGTAAATATAAACTGTAGCCTGCGTTTGAGCCATCAGCTGGTTTGTTTACGTCTGCGCAACATGGCGGCCGTGAACTCGAAAGAGGAATCAGACTTCACAGGGTTTCAAGGAATAATGGAGAAGAGCACTTATGTGAAGAAAATTCTGGAGTTAGAAGGTAAAATTGAAAAACTGTTTGAAAAGTATGAGGGCCTGGAAACGAGTTATGACAATGTAAAGAGACTGTGCCGATATGAAGAAGGAAAATGCAGCACTGAAAGAGGAAGTTAAGCTAATTAAAGTGAATTGCGAAAAATGTGGAGAATCTCTAGGAAAAGTGATGGAGAAGCAGGCTGAATGGAAAAAAGTCAGGAAGTGGAAAGAAAGGAGGTAAATTACAAAGTTGCAAGTCTGGAAAAGGAAATCAAAGAGTCAGGGAGAAAACTTTGGGCCTTGCTGAAATTATAGATCAACAGATCATAGAAGAGAAGATAGCTGAGAAAGTGGTGAAGGTTATTAAGTCAAATGAGACATTGGTGAGGGAAACTGTAGACAAAAAGAGATGTGTGGTGATATTTGGTGTGGAGGAGGATAAGACACCGAGTAAAATGGAGAGAGAGAAAACATAAAAAGGTGATAAATAATATCATTAATGTGGTGCAAGAGGAGGAAAAGACCTAGTACAAGAAATAGAGGACTTCCATAGAATTGGAAAGTTCACAAGAGAAGGTATGAGGCCAATAAGAATCAAACTTAAGTCACAAAAGGATGTAGATGAATTGGTGGAGAAGTCATGGAGGCTAGCCCAGCAGGAAACAACAAGGAAGATTTGGTTGAGAAGAGATCTCGGTGAAAAGGAAAGAGAAATGTTAAATGAGTTGAGAAAGGAGGCTTTGAAAAAAATGAAGAGAGGACAGAAGAAGAGAAGAAAGAGTTTTTCTGGAGAATCTTGGATATGAGACTGAGGAAGTGGTTCATAACCCAGAAAAGTACAGCAAGAAAGGACTAAAGAAACTTACATATGAGCGAAATGTAATGTATTCCAACATAAATGGAGTGATATCGGGATTTTAGAACTCAACGATTACTTGAGGACAAGAACCCAGATATTGTGGGTCTTACTGAAACAAAACTGAGAGAGGAGAAGACCTGATGAAGGTTGGAGAAGGAAATATAACGTTTGGAAAAGAAATAGAGTAGGTAAGATGGGAGGAGGAGTGATGTTGCTGGTTAAAAAGATATAAAGGTGGATCAAGTGAAAAAGGTATGGGAAAGGCAGAAGTGCTAAAGATCAGAGCAGAAACTAATGAAGGAAAAAGAGGCACTACATAGTGGTGTACGTACCACCTAAGACAAATGCATGGTCAGTACAGGAATATGAAGAAATGATAAGTGATACAGGAACATGTCTGGAAGAAATGTTGGGTGGCTGTGAACGAACTATAATGATGGGAGATTTTAATTGTAAAGAGGTGTGTTGGGAGGACTGGTCAATGGAAGGATCAGAGACAACATGGGAAATACACTATTGACACTGGCAATGGAAAATGTGTTAACTCAGTGGGTCAAAGAAGATACTAGGTTTGGAGGAGAGGGAGCATCGTCAAGACTGGACTTGGTCTTTAGTACAGAGCCAATGGTCATTGAGGAGATGAGGGTGGAGTGCCCTTTAGCAAAGAGTGATCATGCAGTTTTGGAGTTCAAGGTGATAGACGAAGAGAAATCTAGAAGAAATGAAGAATATAAAGTGGGAAGATGGAATTATGCCAAGACAGATTTTGGAAACCTAAAGAAATTCTTTCAAGAGACAAATTGGATGAAATTCAAGAGTGCTAAGGAGCAAATGAAAAGTGGAAGGAATTTATAAAAATATACAAAGAAGGTGAGAAAAATTTGTACCAATAAGACAACATAGAGAAGTTGGAAAGCAGGACTGGTTTAACGATAGATGTGAAAAGGCTAGAACAAGAAAAGAGGATGCATGGAAGAGGTGGAGAAGGAAAAGACGGATTAAGCAGTGGGAAAGTTACAAAAGAGCAAGAAATGAATATGTGTTGATTAGAAGAGAAGAAAGAAAGAAACAAGAAAAGGATATAATTGATAAATGTAAAGACCAACCAAGGCTTTTTACAGACATGTGAACAACAACATCAAAAATAGAGAAAGTATTGAAAGTTTAGAAGTAAATGGAGTATACAGTGAAGATCCCAGGAAATGGCAGAGGCTATGAATGGATGCTTTCGGAAGGTATTCACAAAGGAGACTGCTTTTGACAAACCACTGGTAATGGAACAGAAAGGGATTATGAAGGAGTTTCAAGTAACTGTGGAGGAGATCAAGAACATGATGGGGAGTTTAGAAGTGAGAAAAGCTGTGGGACCTGATGGGGTATCAGGATGGATTTTAAGAGAATGCAGGGAGCAATTGGCAGAAAAAGTTTGTGAAGTAATTGATGCCTCATTAAGGGAAGGTGTAGTGCCCCAAGACTGGAAAAGAGCTAACATTGTCCCAATCTATAAATCAGGTAACAAGAGAGACCCATTGAACTATAGACCAGTGTCACTTACAAGTGTGGTAGCTAAGATGTGTGAGAGGGTGGTGAAGACTAGATGGACAGACTTCTTGGAGAAAAATGACATACTTTGTGAGTGTCAATTTGGTTTTAGGAAAGGGCGTTCATGCACGACAAACCTGATATGTTACTATTCGAGGGTGATAGATGTAATACAGGAAAGAGATGGTTGGGCTGATGGAATATATCTGGATTTAAAAAAGGCCTTTGATAAGGTACCACACCAGAGACTGATCTGGAAACTTGAAATGGTAGGAGGAGTGCATGGCAGTTTACTAAAATGGATGGAAGACTTTTGGTAGGAAGAGAAATGAGAACAATAATTAAGGACAGACCATCAGAATGGGGATTGGTGGAGAGTGGAGTTCCACAGGGATCAGTGTTGGCACCAGTAATGTTCGCAGTCTACATAAATGACATGGTGGATGGGGTGTCCAGTTATGTGAGCCTATTTGCAGACGATGCAAAATTGTTACGAAAAGTGAGATGTGACAAAGATTGCGAACTACTCCAGGAAGACTTGGACAGAATATGGAAATGGAGCTGTACATGGCAAATGGAGTTCAACACGACAAAATGCAAGAAAATAGAGTTTGGCAAGAGTGAAAGAAGAATCAGGAGTATGTACAAGATAGGAAATGAAGACATAAAACCAGTCATGAAGAAAAAGACCTTGGGGTGACAATTACCAATGACCTATCGCCAGAGAGACATATAAACAAAATAATTGGAGAAGTATTGAACTTATTGAGGAACATAAGAGTGGCGTTCGTATATCTAGATGAAGAAATGATGAAGAAAATAATTACTGCAATGATAAGACCGAGGCTTGAATATGCAACAATACAGTGGGCTCGAACTTAAAGAAACACATAAGGAAACTAGAGAAAGTACAGAGGGCTGCAACGAAAATGGTGCCTGACTTAAGAGATTTGACTTATGAAGACAGACTGAAAAGAATGCAACTTCCAACCCTGGAAAACAGAAGAGAAAGGGAGACCTGATAGCAATATACAGAGTGATGATTGGCATGGAAAAATGGATAGGGAAGATCTGTGTATGTGGAATGGAAGAATGTCGAGAGGGCATGGGAAAAAACTAAAATGGCCACTTATAGGAGAGATGTGAAAAATATAGCTTCCCTCATAGAAGGGTGGAAGCATGGAATAGTTTAGACATGGAAGTGGTCAACGCAAGGAATATTCATGATTTTAAGAAAAAGCTGGACATTAATAGATATGGAGACGGGACAACACGAGCATAGCTCTTTTCCGTATGTTACAATTAGGTAAATACAATTAGGTAAATACACACACACACACACACACACACACACACACACA
Source organism: Portunus trituberculatus (assembly GCF_017591435.1). Taxonomy (NCBI): domain Eukaryota; kingdom Metazoa; phylum Arthropoda; class Malacostraca; order Decapoda; family Portunidae; genus Portunus; species Portunus trituberculatus. The sequence goes on from NC_059300.1 coordinate 18,685,539, forward strand.
CACAAACATAGAGAAGTTGGAAAGCAGGACTGGTTTAACGATAGATGTGAAAAGGCTAGAACAAGAAAAGAGGATGCATGGAAGAGGTGGAGAAGGAAAAGACGGATTAAGCAGTGGGAAAGTTACAAAAGAGCAAGAAATGAATATGTGTTGATTAGAAGAGAAGAAAGAAAGAAACAAGAAAAGGATATAATTGATAAATGTAAAGACCAACCAAGGCTTTTTACAGACATGTGAACAACAACATCAAAAATAGAGAAAGTATTGAAAGTTTAGAAGTAAATGGAGTATGCAGTGAAGATCCCAGGAAATGGCAGAGGCTATGAATGGATGCTTTCGGAAGGTATTCACAAAGGAGACTGCTTTTGACAAACCACTGGTAATGGAACAGAAAGGGATTATGAAGGAGTTTCAAGTAACGGTGGAGGAGATCAAGAACATGATGGGAGTTTAGAAGTGAGAAAAGCTGTGGGACCTGATGGGGTATCAGGATGGATTTTAAGAGAATGCAGGAGCAATTGGCAGAAAAAGTTTGTGAAGTAATTGATGCCTCATTAAGGAAGGTGTAGTGCCCCAAGACTGGAAAAGAGCTAACATTGTCCCAATCTATAAATCAGGTAACAAGAGAGACCCATTGAACTATAGACCAGTGTCACTTACAAGTGTGGTAGCTAAGATGTGTGAGAGGGTGGTGAAGACTAGATGGACAGACTTCTTGGAGAAAATGACATACTTTGTGAGTGTCAATTTGGTTTTAGGAAAGGGCGTTCATGCACGACAAACCTGATATGTTACTATTCGAGGGTGATAGATGTAATACAGGAAAGAGATGGTTGGGCTGATGGAATATATCTGGATTTAAAAAAGGCCTTTGATAAGGTACCACACCAGAGACTGATCTGGAAACTTGAAATGGTAGGAGGAGTGCATGGCAGTTTACTAAAATGGATGGAAGACTTTTGGTAGGAAGAGAAATGAGAACAATAATTAAGGACAGACCATCAGAATGGGGATTGGTGGAGAGTGGAGTTCCACAGGGATCAGTGTTGGCACCAGTAATGTTCGCAGTCTACATAAATGACATGGTGGATGGGGTGTCCAGTTATGTGAGCCTATTTGCAGACGATGCAAAATTGTTACGAAAAGTGAGATGTGACAAAGATTGCGAACTACTCCAGGAAGACTTGGACAGAATATGGAAATGGAGCTGTACATGGCAAATGGAGTTCAACACGACAAAATGCAAGAAAATAGAGTTTGGCAAGAGTGAAAGAAGAATCAGGAGTATGTACAAGATAGGAAATGAAGACATAAAACCAGTCATGAAGAAAAGACCTTGGGGTGACAATTACCAATGACCTATCGCCAGAGAGACATATAAACAAAATAATTGGAGAAGTATTGAACTTATTGAGGAACATAAGAGTGGCGTTCGATATCTAGATGAAGAAATGATGAAGAAAATAATTACTGCAATGATAAGACCGAGGCTTGAATATGCAACAATACAGTGGGCTCGAACTTAAAGAAACACATAAGGAAACTAGAGAAAGTACAGAGGGCTGCAACAAAATGGTGCCTGACTTAAGAGATTTGACTTATGAAGACAGACTGAAAAGAATGCAACTTCCAACCCTGGAAAACAGAAGAGAAAGGGGAGACCTGATAGCAATATACAGAGTGATGATTGGCATGGAAAAAATGGATAGGGAAGATCTGTGTATGTGGAATGGAAGAATGTCGAGAGGGCATGGGAAAAACTAAAATGGCCACTTATAGGAGAGATGTGAAAAATATAGCTTCCCTCATAGAAGGGTGGAAGCATGGAATAGTTTAGACGTGGAAGTGGTCAACACAAGGAATATTCATGATTTTAAGAAAAAGCTGGACATTAATAGATATGGAGACGGGACAACACGAGCATAGCTCTTTTCCCGTATGTTACAATTAGGTAAATACAATTAGGTAAATACACACATACACACACACACACACACACAAAAGCCATGTCATGGAAATGGGAAAGAGTGAAAGACAACCAGTGGAAATCTATAAGATGGGAGATGGAGTAAAACTAGAAAAAGTAAAAAAGGGAAAGGACTTGGGAGTGAAAGTGGAAGAAAACAATCAACCGGTAAGCCATATTGATAGAATTTTCAGAGAGACGTATAATTTGCTAAGGAATATTGGATTAGCATTTCACTATATGGACAAAGAAATGATGAAGAAATTGATAAGTACTAAAATAAGACCTAGATTGGAATATGCAGGAGTTGTGTGACCCCCCATAAAAAGAAACACATATGGAAATTGGCTACAAGAATGGTTCCAGAATTTAAAGGGATGATATATGAGGAGAGACTAAAAGCTATGGATCTACCAATCCTGGAAGAGAAGAGAGAGAGGGGATCTGATAAGTTTATAAATTGATTAACGGAATGGATCAAGTGGATAATGAGAAACTAATCCTGAGAGATAAATATGACATTAGAAGCACAAGATCGCATAGTAAGAAACTGAGGAAGGAAAGATGTCTGAGAGAGGTTACAAAAATTTAGTTTCCCGCAAAGATGTGTTGAGACTTGGAACAGTTTGAGTGAGCAAATGGTGTCAGCAAAGAGTGTACATAGTTTTAAAGAAAAATTGGATAAGTGTAGATATGGAGACGGGGCCACACGAGCATAAAGCCCAGGACCTGTAAAACTACAACTAGGTAAATACACACACACACACACACACACACACACACACACACACACACACACACACACACCAGTTGCAAGTCTGGAAAAGGAAATCAAAGAGTCAGGGGAGAAAACTTTGGGCCTTGCTGAAATTATAGATCAACAGATCATAGAAGAGAAGATAGCTGAGAAAGTGGTGAAGGTTATTAAGTCAAATGAGACATTGGTGAGGGAAACTGTAGACAAAAGAGATGTGTGGTGATATTTGGTGTGGAGGAGGATAAGACACCGAGTAAAATGGAGAGAGAAAAACATAAAAAGGTGATAAATAATATCATTAATGTGGTGCAAGAGGAGGAAAAGACCTAGTACAAGAAATAGAGGACTTCCATAGAATTGGAAAGTTCACAAGAGAAGGTATGAGGCCAATAAGAATCAAACTTAAGTCACAAAAGGATGTAGATGAATTGGTGGAGAAGTCATGGAGGCTAGCCCAGCAGGAAACAACAAGGAAGATTTGGTTGAGAAGAGATCTCGGTGAAAAGGAAAGAGAAATGTTAAATGAGTTGAGAAAGGAGGCTTTGAAAAAAAAAAATGAAGAGAGGACAGAAGAAGAGAAGAAAGAGTTTTTCTGGAGAATCTTGGATATGAGACTGAGGAAGTGGTTCATAACCCAGAAAAGTACAGCAAGAAAGGACTAAAGAAACTTACATATGAGCGAAATGTAATGTATTCCAACATAAATGGAGTGATATCGGGGATTTTAGAACTCAACGATTACTTGAGGGACAAGAACCCAGATATTGTGGGTCTTACTGAAACAAAACTGAGAGAGGAGAAGACCTGATGAAGGTTGGAGAAGGAAATATAACGTTTGGAAAAGAAATAGAGTAGGTAAGATGGGAGGAGGAGTGATGTTGCTGGTTAAAAAGATATAAAGGTGGATCAAGTGAAAAAGGTATGGGAAAGGCAGAAGTGCTAAAGATCAGAGCAGAAACTAATGAAGGAAAAAGAGGCACTACATAGTGGTGTACGTACCACCTAAGACAAATGCATGGTCAGTACAGGAATATGAAGAAATGATAAGTGATACAGGAACATGTCTGGAAGAAATGTTGGGTGGCTGTGAACGAACTATAATGATGGGAGATTTTAATTGTAAAGAGGTGTGTTGGGAGGACTGGTCAATGGAAGGATCAGAGACAACATGGGAAATACACTATTGACACTGGCAATGGAAAATGTGTTAACTCAGTGGGTCAAAGAAGATACTAGGTTTGGAGGAGAGGAGCATCGTCAAGACTGGACTTGGTCTTTAGTACAGAGCCAATGGTCATTGAGGAGATGAGGGTGGAGTGCCCTTTAGCAAAGAGTGATCATGCAGTTTTGGAGTTCAAGGTGATAGACGAAGAGAAATCTAGAAGAAATGAAGAATATAAAGTGGGAAGATGGAATTATGCCAAGACAGATTTTGGAAACCTAAAGAAATTCTTTCAAGAGACAAATTGGATGAAATTCAAGAGTGCTAAGGAGCAAATGAAAAGTGGAAGGAATTTATAAAATATACAAAGAAGGTGAGAAAAATTTGTACCAATAAGACAACATAGAGAAGTTGGAAAGCAGGACTGGTTTAACGATAGATGTGAAAAGGCTAGAACAAGAAAAGAGGATGCATGGAAGAGGTGGAGAAGGAAAAGACGGATTAAGCAGTGGGAAAGTTACAAAAGAGCAAGAAATGAATATGTGTTGATTAGAAGAGAAGAAAGAAAGAAACAAGAAAAGGATATAATTGATAAATGTAAAGACCAACCAAGGCTTTTTACAGACATGTGAACAACAACATCAAAAATAGAGAAAGTATTGAAAGTTTAGAAGTAAATGGAGTATGCAGTGAAGATCCCAGGAAATGGCAGAGGCTATGAATGGATGCTTTGGAAGGTATTCACAAAGGAGACTGCTTTTGACAAACCACTGGTAATGGAACAGAAAGGGATTATGAAGGAGTTTCAAGTAACTGTGGAGGAGATCAAGAATATGATGGGGAGTTTAGAAGTGAGAAAAGCTGTGGGACCTGATGGGGTATCAGGATGGATTTTAAGAGAATGCAGGAGCAACTGGCAGAAAAAGTTTGTGAAGTAATTGATGCCTCATTAAGGGAAGGTGTAGTGCCCCAAGACTGGAAAAGAGCTAACATTGTCCCAATCTATAAATCAGGTAACAAGAGACCCATTGAACTATAGACCAGTGTCACTTACAAGTGTGGTAGCTAAGATGTGTGAGAGGGTGGTGAAGACTAGATGGACAGACTTCTTGGAGAAAAATGACATACTTTGTGAGTGTCAATTTGGTTTTAGGAAAGGGCGTTCATGCACGACAAACCTGATATGTTACTATTCGAGGGTGATAGATGTAATACAGGAAAGAGATGGTTGGGCTGATGGAATATATCTGGATTTAAAAAAGGCCTTTGATAAGGTACCACACCAGAGACTGATCTGGAAACTTGAAATGGTAGGAGGAGTGCATGGCAGTTTACTAAAATGGATGGAAGACTTTTGGTAGGAAGAGAAATGAGAACAATAATTAAGGACAGACCATCAGAATGGGGATTGGTGGAGAGTGGAGTTCCACAGGGATCAGTGTTGGCACCAGTAATGTTCGCAGTCTACATAAATGACATGGTGGATGGGGTGTCCAGTTATGTGAGCCTATTTGCAGGCGATGCAAAATTGTTAAGAAAAGTGAGATGTGACAAAGATTGCGAACTACTCCAGGAAGACTTGGACAGAATATGGAAATGGAGCTGTACATGGCAAATGGAGTTCAACACGACAAAATGCAAGAAAATAGAGTTTGGCAAGAGTGAAAGAAGAATCAGGAGTATGTACAAGATAGGAAATGAAGACATAAAACCAGTCATGAAGAAAAAGACCTTGGGGTGACAATTACCAATGACCTATCGCCAGAGAGACATATAAACAAAATAATTGGAGAAGTATTGAACTTATTGAGGAACATAAGAGTGGCGTTCGTATATCTAGATGAAGAAATGATGAAGAAAATAATTACTGCAATGATAAGACCGAGGCTTGAATATGCAACAATACAGTGGGCTCGAACTTAAAGAAACACATAAGGAAACTAGAGAAAGTACAGAGGGCTGCAACAAAATGGTGCCTGACTTAAGAGATTTGACTTATGAAGACAGACTGAAAAGAATGCAACTTCCAACCCTGGAAAACAGAAGAGAAAGGGAGACCTGATAGCAATATACAGAGTGATGATTGGCATGGAAAAATGGATAGGGAAGATCTGTGTATGTGGAATGGAAGAATGTCGAGAGGGCATGGGAAAAACTAAAATGGCCACTTATAGGAGAGATGTGAAAAATATAGCTTCCCTCATAGAAGGGTGGAAGCATGGAATAGTTTAGACGTGGAAGTGGTCAACGCAAGGAATATTCATGATTTTAAGAAAAAGCTGGACATTAATAGATATGGAGACGGGACAACACGAGCATAGCTCTTTTCCCGTATGTTACAATTAGGTAAATACAATTAGGTAAATACACACACACACACACACACACACACACAAGGTGTGCTAGGGCAAAGGAGAAAAGAGATGGAGCATGGAAAAGGTGGAGGAGAAATAGGAATCCAACAAACAAGGAAAACTTCAAGGCAGCGAGAAATGAATATGTTAAGGTGAGGAAGGAAGAGGAAAAGAACTTCGAAAAAGATATTGTCGAAAAATGTAAGGAGCAACCAAAATTGTTCTATAGATTCATAAATGGAAAAATTAGGCAAAAAGAAACAATAGAAAGGTTAAAAGGAGAGAACGGGATGGTGGAAGACCCAAAAAGTATGGCAGAAATATTAAATAAAAAATTCCAGGAGGTCTTTACTAAAGAATCCAAATTTGAGAGGCCACAGGGTAATAGAGAGACAATCTATATGAAAGAGATTAAAGTAACCAAGCTTGAAATAAAAGAGCTATTGAAGGAACTGGATGAAGAGAAGGCAATGGGACCGGATGAAGTCTCAGGCTGAATACTGAAACAATGTAGGGAAGAACTAACAAGTCCTATACACAATATCATAAAATGCTCAATAGAAAATGGAACAGTGCCAGTAGAATGGAAAAGAGCTGAGGTGGTTCCCATATATAAGAGCGGAAGGAAAGAAGAACCTTTAAATTACAGACCGGTATCACTAACTAGTGTAATATGCAAGATGTGTGAAAGAATAATAAAGAAACAATGGATCGAGTTCCTTGAAGACAACAAATTAATATCAAATAGCCAATTTGGTTTTAGAAAAGGACGGTCTTGTGTAACTAATTTATTGAGTTTCTATTCTAGAATAGTTGATAGAGTACAAGAGAGAGAGGGATGGGTTGACTGCATCTATTTGGATTTAAAAAAGGCATTTGACAAAGTGCCACACGCAAGATTACTGTGGAAGTTAGAGGAAAAGGGTGGCTTAAAAGGAAGCACATTGAGATGGATAGAAAATTATTTGAGGGGGGAGAGAAATAAGGACAGTAGTTAAAGATATGAAGTCCAAGTGGAGAGCAGTAGAAAGTGGAGTGCCACAGGGGTCAGTATTGGCACCAATACTTTTCCTCATTTATATTAACGACATGCCAGAAGGAGTGAACAGCTACATAAATCTGTTTGCAGATGATACGAAACTGTGCAGAGTTATAAAGCAAAAGGAGGATTGTGAAATACTGCAAGAAGACCTAAATAAGATCTGGGAATGGAGTAAGAAGTGGGAAATGGAATTTAATGTGAACAAAAGCCATGTCATGGAAATGGGAAAGAGTGAAAGACGACCTGTGGGAATCTATAAGATGGGAGATGGAGTAGAACTGGAGAAAGTCAAAAAGGAAAAGGACTTAGGAGTGACGATGGAAGAAAACAATCAACCAGTAAGCCATATTGATAGAATCTTTAGAGAAACATAGAATTTGCTGAGGAATATTGGAGTAGCATTTCACTACATGGACATAGAAATCATTTCACTACATGGACAAAGAAATGATGAAGAAATTGATAAATACTATAATAAGACCCAGATTGGAATATGCAGGAGTAGTGTGGACCCCTCATAAAAAGAAACACATAAGGAAATTGGAGAGGCTATAAAAAATGGCTACAAGAATGGTCCCAGAACTTGAAGGGATGACATATGAGGAGAGACTAAAGGCTATGGATCTACCAACCTTGGAACAAAGAAGGGAGAGAGGCAACCTGATACAAATCTATAAATTGATCAACGGAATGGACCAAGTGGATAATGAGAAACTGATCCTGAGAGAAGAATATGACACCCGAAGCACAAGATCGCATATTAAAAAGCTGAGAAAGGGAAGATGTCTGAGAGATATTAAAAAATATAGTTTCCCGCAGAGATGTATTGAGACGTGGAAGAGTTTAGATGAAGAAGTAGTGTCTGCAACGAGTGTGCACACTTTTAAAGTAAGATTGGATAATTGTAGATATGGAGACGGGGCCACACGAGCATAAAGCCCAGGCCCTGTAAAACTACAACTAGGTAAATACAACTAGGTAAATACACACACACAGCAACGAGTGTGCATAGTTTTAAAGAGAAATTGGATACGTGTAGATATGGAGACAGGGCCATATGAGCATAAAGCCCAGGCCCTGTAAAACTACAACTAGGTAAATACACAGAGCAGTAGAAAGCGGAGTGCCACGGGGGTCAGTATTGACGCCAATACTTTTTCTCATTTATATAAATGACATGCCAGAAGGAGTGAAGAGCTACATAAATCTGTTTGCGGATGATGCGAAACTGTGCAGAGTTATTAAGCAAAAAGAGGATTGTGAAATACTGCAAGAAGACCTAAATAAGATCTGGGAATGGAGTAAAAAGTGGGAGATGGAATTCAATGTGGACAAAAGCCATGTCATGGAAATGGGAAAGTGAAAGACAACCAGTGGGAATCTATAAGATGGGAGATGGAGTAGAACCGGAGAAAGTATAAAAGGAAAAGGATTTGGGAGTGACGATAGAAGAAAATAATCAACCGGCAAGCCATATTGATAGAATTTTCAGAGATATATAATTTGCTAAGGAATATTGGAATAGCATTTCACTACATGGACAAAGAAATAATGAAGAAACTGATAAGTACTATAATAAGACCCAGATTAGAATATGCAGGAGTAGCGTGAACCCCTCACAAAAAGAAACACATAAGGAAGCTGGAAAGACAGCAAAAAATGGCTACAAGAATAGTCCCAGAACTTGAAGGGATGACATATGAGGAGAGACTAAAAGCTATGAATCTTCCAACATTAGAGCAGAGAAGAGAGAGAGGGGATCTCATACAAGTTTATAAATTGATAAACGGAATGGACCAAGTGGACAATGAGTATCTGATCCTGAGAGAAGAATATGCCAGTCGAAGCACAAGATTACATAGTAAGAAGCTGAGGAAGGGAAGATGTATAAGAGATATTAAAAAGTATAGTTTCCCGTAAAGATGTGTTGAGACGTGGAACAGTTTAAATGAGGAAGTAGTGTCTGCAACGAGTGTGCATAGTTTTAAAGTAAGATTGGATAAGTGTAGATATGGAGACGGGGCCACACGAGCATAAAGCCCAGGCCCTGTAAAACTACAACTAGGTAAATACAACTAGGCAACTAGGTAAATACACACTGATGTGTTTCAGAGGCCTGGGCTACTTGCGTGACTTGTGTGGCAATAGTTTTCAGGAATTAGATTGAAAGGCAGCATGAGTAAGAAAGAATTTACACCTAAATGCAGGTGTGAGACTAGGGAAGGATTGCAAGAAGAGGATGAATATGTTGATGAGGGAGAGGGGAGATTCAGAGGTTTTGATGAGGCAAGCACTACCCTCCACAGGAGAGTTTTAACACTGGAAAGAATATCAGATAAATGGATAAGGGAAAGTATGGGAAATAAAGAGAACAAAGAACAGGAAAAGGAGTTTCTGAAAGAAAGGATAAAAAGAGTGGAAGAAAATGAAGCAAAGCTAAGAGTAGAAAACGAGGAACTGAAAAAAGAACTAGCCAAATATAAGAAACAGATGAAGGATTCAGTAAAGTAGACAAAGAAAAAGAGGACCTGAAAGATCTAGTAAACAAAGAAGAGGGAAGAGTACAGAATGTGATTAAGAAAGAAGTACAGGCATGGAGAGTCCAAGATAAGAAAGACAAGGATAATTTTCAGGAGGTTATTCAATAATAACAAAAAGAAAGAGATGAAAATATGGCAAACAAAATTATAGGAATCCTTAAGGAAAAAGAAAATCTAATAAGAGAAAGTGCAGAAAAGAAGAAGAGTGTAATCATATTTGGACTGAAAGAAAAAAAATGTAAAATATAGACCAAGAAGGGAAAACAGGAAATGAAATCAAAGACCTACTAAAAAATCTAAACAATGAAGATAGGAAGAACTTAGAAGAGGAAGTAGAAGAAATACATAGAATGGGACCTTATCAAGAAGGAACAATGAGACCAATTAAGATACTATTAAAATGATAAGAACAAGAGATTAAAAATGATGTATATGAACATAGATGGGATTTTATCAAATAAATTAGAATTAAGAGATTACATAAAGAAAGAAGAACCAGATATTGTATGCCTGGTTGAAACAAAATTAAATGAGGCAATAAGAATAGACAAAGATAATAGGTATAATATATGGAGAAAAGATAGAGTGGGTAAAGGAGGAGGAGGAGTCATGATGATGTTAAGGAAAGATATGGTGGTAAACCAAGTGGAGTGTGGGGAAGGAAAAGCAGAAGTACTGTATATTAAGATGCATATTAATAAAAAAGAGTTAACAATCATTGGAAGATGTGTGCCACCAAAAACAAATTCATGGACCAATCAAGAATGTAAAGACATGATAGATGAAACAATAAGGAGTCTAACGAGAATCATTAAAGAAAGGAGAAAAGTAGTAGTAGACTTCAACTGTAAAGAAGTGAACTGGGAAAATTATGAAAATGGTATGGGGGAAGAAGCCTGGGGAGATAGATTCCTGAACCTTATGATAGATAATATGATGGACCAAAGAGTAAAGGAAAACACAAGATTCAGAGGAAACGACTATAAGATATGTGCCCATTGGGAAAGAGTGACCATGTAATATTTGAAATGGATATAGAAGAGGGAATTGATGATAGAGATGAATCATACAAAGGAGACCGATTAAATTACAGAAAGGCTGATATTGAGAATCTCAAGAACTATTTCAAATACATTAACTGGGAGGAGATGGAAAACTCAGAGATGATGCAAGAGAAGTATAACTTATTTTTGGAAATATACAAAATAGGAGTCCAGGAATATGTCCTGAAATATAGACACAAAGAAGAAGGAAAGAAAGATTGGTTTAATGCAAGGTGTGCTAGGGCAAAGGAGAAAAAGATGGAGCATGGAGAAGGTGGAGGAGAAATAGAAATCCAGTAAATAAGGAAAACTTCAAGACAGCGAGAAATGAATATGTTAAAGTGAGGAAGGAAGAGGAGAGGATAGATGAAAAGGACATTGTTGAAAAATGTAAGGAGCAACCGAAATTGTTCTACAGATTCACAAATGGAAAAATAAGGCAAAAAGAAATAATAAAAAGGTTAAAAGGAGAAAACGGGATAGTAGAAGCCCCAAAAGTATGGCAGAACTGTTAAATAGTAAATTTCAGGAGGCCTTTACTAAGGAATCCAAATTCAAAAGACCACAGGGTAATAGAGAGACTGTCTATATGAAAGAGATTAAAGTAACCAAGCTTGAAATAAAAGAGTTGATGATGGAATTAGATGAAGAGAAGGCAATGGAACCGGATGAAGTCTCGGGCAGAATATTAAAAGAATGTAGGGAAGAACTAGCAAGTCCTATATACATCATAAAATGGTCAATAGAAAATGGAACAGTACAAGTAGAATAGAAGAGAGCTGAGGTGGTTCCCATATATAAGAAAGAAAGGAAGAACCTTTAAATTACAGACTGGTATCACTAACTAGTATAATATGCAAGATGTGTGAAAGAATAATAAAGAAACAATGGATCGAGTTTCTTGAAGACAACAAATTATTATCAAATAGCCAATTTGGGTTTAGAAAAGGTCTAGAATAGTTGATAGAGTACAAGAGAGAGAGGGATGGATTGATTGTATTTATTTGGATTTAAAAAAGGCGTTTGATAAAGTGCCACATGAAAGATTACTGAGGAAATTAGAGGAGAAGGGTGGCTTAAAAGGAAGCACATTAAGTTGGATGGAAAATTATTTGAAGGGGAGAGAAATAAGGACGATAGTTAGATATATGAAGTCCAAGTGGAGAGCAGTAGAAAGCGGAGTGCCACAGGGGTCAGTATTGGCGCCAATACTTTTTCTCATATATATTAACGACATACCAGAGGGAGTGAACAGCTACATTAATCTGTTTGTGGACGATGCGAAACTGTGCAGAGTTATAAAGCAAAAAAGAGGATTGTGAAATACTGCAGGAAGACTTAAACAAGATCTGGAAATGGAGTAAAAAATGGGAGATGGAATTCAATGTGGACAAAAGCCATGTCATGGAAATAGGAAAGAGCAAAAGACGACCAGTGGGAATCTATAAGATGGGAGATGGAGTAGAACTAGAAAAAGTAAAAAAGGAAAAGGACTTGGGAGTGACGATGGAAGAAAACAATCAACCGGTAAGCCATATTGATAGAATTTTCAGAGACATAATTTGCTAAGGAATATTGGATTAGCATTTCACTATATGGACAAAGAAATGATGAAGAAATTTATAAGTACTATAATAAGACCCAGACTGGAATATGCAGGAGTTGTGTGGACTCTCCATAAAAGGAACACATAAGGAAGTTGGAGAGACTACAAAAAATGGCCACAAGAATGGTTCCAGAATTTGAAGGGATGACATTATGAGAAGAGACTAAAGGCTATGGATCTACCAACCCTGGAACAGAGAAGGGAGAGAGGGGATCTGATACAAGTTTATAAATTGATTAATGGAATGGATCAAGTGGATAATGAGAAATTGATTCTGAGAGAAGAATAGGACATTCAAAGCACAAGATTGCATAGTAAAAAACTGAGGAAGGGAAGATGTCTGAGATGTTAAAAAATATAGTTTTCCACAAAGATGTGTTGAGACTTGGAACAGTTTGAGTGAGGAAGTGGTGTCAGCAAAGAGAGTGCATAGCTTTAAAGAAAAATTGGATAAGTGTAGATATGGAGACAGGGCCACATGAGCATAAAACCCAGGCCCTGTAAAACTACAACTAAGTAAATACAACTAGGTTAATACACACACACACACACACACACACACACACACACACACACACACACACACACACACACACACACACAAACCCTTCACGTAATGTTTAAAAATAGTCACTCCAACACCAGCCTTTTGCGGAGAGGACCATATATGTCCCCAGGTCAGACTGCTGTCTTGGTATCGACCATAAATGTCTTGACATCTTAACTTTTTCTTCACTAATTTCTGCAACATTCAAGGCTTTAGATCTAATTTTCAATCTGTAGAACACCATCTTTCCTCTATTAAACTTTATCTTCTTTTCCTCACTGAAACACAACTGTCTGAGGCAACTGATAAAAGCCCTTTTCTGATCCCTCCTACTTTTTGTATCCTCATTTTTGTTTCAAACCTGGATGTTGGCTCTAAGTGCGCAATGACTTGAATTGCACTTGTGCCCACCCTCTTGAATCTTCTGAGTTTTCCATCATCTGGTTTTAACTCAAAAGTCACTCTCTAACTAAATTAATCTGAGCTGTCTATCTCTCCCCTAACATCTCTAACTATAAGAAATTTTTTGACTATTTGATTTCTGAAGTGGAGTATATTCTGTGTCTCTATCCTTTGGCGAAGATCTCCATCCTTGGAGATTTCGATGTTCACCACCAGCTTTGGCTTTCCTCTCCCTTCACTGACCATCCTGGTAAACAAGCCTTCAACTTTGCTCTCCTCCATGACCTAGAGCAACTGGTGCAACACCCTACTCGTATTCCTGACTGTCTTGGAGACGCACCCGACATTCTTGATCTCTTCCTTACTTCTAATCCTTCTGCTTATGTTGTTACCCTATCTTCTCCGTTGGGCTCCTCCGATCACAATCTCATTCCTGTATCTTATCCCTCCTCAGGATCCCCCAAAGTGGAGCTGCCTATGGCATTTTGCCTCTGCCAGTTGGGGGTACCTGAGAAGGCACTATGCTGATTTTTCCTGAAATGATTACTGTTTCTGTGTCAGAGATCCATCTCTGTGTGCTGAGCACAAAATAGAGGTGATAGTGTCTGGCATGGGGGTGTACATTCCTCAATGTCTTTCTCAACCTTAACTTTCCAAACCTTGGTTTAACACAACCTGTTCTTGTGCTACACATGATAGAGAGGTTGCCCACAAAAAGTACTTGAGCCTTCCATCGCCTGAATCTCATGCACTTTATATTTCTGCCTAAAATTATGCCAAGTTTGTTCTTCAACTTACCAAACACTCCTTCATTAATAGAAAACATCAAAATCTTTTGAAATTCAACTCCTCTTGAGACTTCTGGCAACTGGCCAAAAACATCTCTGATAACTTTCCTTCTTAATTTTTCCCTCCATTATTTCATCCTGATTGCACTACTGCCTGTCACAGCTGTCTCTAAAGTTGAACTCTTCTTTCAAACCTTTGTTAATATCTTTACCTTGGATAATTCTGGGTTTGTCCCTCCCTCTGACTATTTCATGCCTTCGAATAAAATTCTTTGCAATGATGTTTTTTTCTATGCCCTAGCTGTGCTTACACCTTGTTTGACCAAACTCTTTCAACTCTGTCTATTGACTTATACCATTCATTCTTGCTGGAAGTTTGCCTACATTCAACCTCTTCCAAGAAAGGGTGACAATTGTAATCCCTCAAACTACAGCCGGATAGATTTAATCTCTTATTTATCTAAGGTTTTCGAATCTATCTTCAATAGGAAGATTCTTAAACATCTGTCACTTCACAATCTTCAATCTGATTGCCAGTATAGCTTGCATCAAGGCCCCTCTACTGGTGATCTGGCTTTCCTTACTGAATCTTGGTCATCCTCTTTCAGAAATTTTGGTGAAACATTTTTGCATAAAGCTTTGATTGTGCTTTGATCTCCAAACTATCTCTCTATGGTTCCTATCCTTCCCTCTGCAACTTCATCTCAAGTTTCCTCTCTGACCGTTTCATTGCTGGTGTGGTAGACAGCCACTGTTCTCCTAAATATATTAAAAGTGGTGTTTCTCAGGGTTCTGTTCCATCACCCAATCTCTTCCTTTTATGTATTCATCAATGATTTTCTAAACTAACCTTCTTGTCCTATCTATTCCTATGCTGATGATATCATCTTACATTTTTTTATGCCTTTCAGAGACATCTAACCCTTCAGGATGTTAACAGATTCCTCAGGGACACCACAGAATGCTCAACTTGTGATCTTTTTAAGGTTTCTGATTGGGGCAGAAAAACTTAGTAATGTTCAATGCCTCAAAAACTTAATTCCTCCATCTATCAACTTGACACAACCTTCCAAACAACTATACCCTCTTCTTCAATGACACTCAGCTGTCCCTGTCTTCTACAATGTATATCCTCAGTCTGTTCTTTACTGATAATCTAAACTGGAAACTTCACATCTCATCTCTTGCTCGAACAGCTTCTATGAAGTTATGTGTTCTGAGGCGTTTCCACCAGTTTCTCTCAACCCCAACTGCTAATTCTATGCATGGGCCTATCTGCCCATGTATGGAGTGTTCTTTGCATGTATCACTCAGGCATGTATCACTCAGGCAGTTTTATTAGATGGGGTGAAATCTAAGGCTTTTCATCTAATCAACCCCCATCCTTTGACTGACTGTCTTCAGCCTCTTTCTCAACGCTGGAATGATGCATCTCTTGTTATCTTTTACTGCTATTTTCATGTTAACTGCTGTTGTTATCTTGCTAACTACATGTCTCCTGTCCTCCTGCAGTTTTGCTGTACAAGGCTTTCTTCTTCCTCTCACAACTATTCTGTCCAACTCCCTAATGCAAGAGTTAACATGTACTCTAAATCATTCATACCTTTCATGGATAAACTCTGGAAGTCCCTACCTACTTCTGTATTTTCAACTTCCTAACTTGACTTAATTTAGGAGGGATGTCTCAAGACATTTATTTCTTCTTTTGGATAACTTTTTCAGATCTGCAAAAAGACAGGCTACTAAGTGGGCCTTTTTTTTTTTTTTCCCATGTTGCACTTGGCCAGCTTGGACAGTTTGATCTGAAACAAGGTTCCTTCGTACCACACGCAATTGTTCCACACTTATGTGAGACTTTCAGTGTATGAGGAGTTTATATGGCTGCATAATTTTTTATGTACTCTCATCAGCTCCTCATTCACTTCTGTCACACACAATCATTCTACTATGCTTTCCTGAAGCATACCATTAGAAATACATACTAGGGCTTCACATTTCTTTTTCTTATTTCAGAGAAGTTCTGCCATCTCATGAATCCAGAAATGATGAGACTAGATGTGAACACTTCTCTCCTAAAGGCAATGACCCCAAAAAAACTAAATAATGCAGGCACTATATCTCTGTACCTACTTAAACAATAGTTGCTTTCAATACCTGGCCATGCCTCTGACCAAAATACAAGTATAATTATACTTGTATTTTGGTCAGAGGCATGGCCAGGTATTGATGCTGCTGAACTAACACAAATAAGTTCCAAGTCCTAAGGAGAGGAGTAAATGTTTGAGCAAATTATGTATCATCTTAAATTCACAATGTTAGGTGTTACTAATAATTACATAAGTGTTACAAATAATTATCTAAGTGCAAAGTTAACAAGCATAAAAAAGAATATAGCCACATTAGAAGCTAGACCAAGTAAGTTGTGTCAGCTTGTGAGATAGACAAGTTTACATGCACAGCAGACTGGATACTGCCACTTATCCATTTATTACAAGTACATTATCAGTTTTAGTTCTAAGTAGTGTACTATCATGCTGTTAAACAAAGAAGAACGTTTGTGAGTTTGTGTATACTAACACTGCAGATGTTGGTGGCAGTGCTGACTTTGACTGAAGTGTCTGTGATGCACTCTATGACATATTTGTGAATTCTCTCTCTTTTATAAAATGATTGAATTTTATTGATTATGATTGTCAATTGATACTCATAAAATGCAAAAAAAGTTCTAACTGACAAATATTAAACATTATAAAATAATATAATTGGTGTTGTGAATACATGGCAATAGATAATCACTGTTTGGCTTAGTAATTTTCCTAAGCTTGCAGTTTCCAATGACTTACCTTAACCTTGATGGGCTCACTAGCCATCAGCTCCTGGTCATTGCCATCACTCAGTACCAGCCTCACTTGTGTGAAACCTAAGAAATTCCCTGACACATTGAAGGAACCACTGAGTGAGTAAGGATCAGGTTTCTCTTTACTCAGAGAATCAAGAGGGATTCGCTCTGGCTGTATCTCTAGGTGGTTCAATTTATCATAATTTTCATCCTGCAAGGAAAACACATTCAAGATAAATAAAGTGCCAAAGAGCTAAAACAATTATTATCTATAAAGGATACAATCATACCAATCACACACACACACACACACACACACAATGTAAGGAGGTAGACTGGGAAAATTATGAAAGTGGTATGGGGGAAGATGCCTGGGGAGATAGATTCCTGAACCTAATGATAGATAATTTGATGGTCCAAAAAGTAAAGGAAAACACAAGATTCAGAGGAAACGATGAGCCGGCAAGATTAGACCTAGTTTTTACAAGGGATATACCAATTAACGATGATATAAGATACAAGTGCCCATTGGGAAAGAGTGACCATGTAATATTAGAAATGGATATAGAAGAAGGAAAGGAAGATAGAGATGAATCATACAAAGGAGACCGATTAAATTACAGAAAGGCTGATATTGAGAATCTCAAGAACTATTTTAAAAACGTAAACTGGGAGATGGAAAACTCATTAACGGTTCAAGAGAAATATAACTTATTTTTGGAAATATACAAAACTGGGGTCAGGAATATGTTCAAATATAGACCTAAAGAAGAAGGAAAGAAAGATTGGTTTAATGCAAGATGTGCTAGGGCAAAGGAGAAACGAGATGGAGCATGGAAAAGGTGGAGAAGAAACAGAAATCCAGAAAATAAGGAAAACTTCAAAACAGCAAGAAATGAATATGCTAAGGTGAGAAAGGAAGAAGAAAAGAACTATGAAAAGGACATTGTCGAAAAATGTAAGGAACAACCAAAATTGTTCTACAGATTCATAAATGGAAAAATAAGACAAAAAGAAACAATAGAAAGGTTAAAAGGAGAAAACGGAATGGTGGAAGACCCAAAAGTATGGCAGAACTGTTAAATAGTAAATTTCATGAGGTCTTTACTAAGGAATCCAAATTTGAAAGACCACAGGGTAATAGAGACTGTCTATATGAAAGAGATTAAAGTAACCAAGCTTGAAATAAAAAGTTGATGAAGGAATTGGATGAGGAAAAGGCAATGGGACCGGATGAAGTCTCAGGCAGAATACTGAAAGAATGTAGGGAAGAACTAGCAAGTCCAATATACAACATCATAAAATGCTCAATAGAAAATGGAACAGTGCCAGTGGAGTGGAAAAGAGCTGAGGTGGTTCCCATATATAAGAGCGGAAGGAAGGAAGAACCTTTAAATTACAGACCGGTATCACTAACTAGTGTAATATGCAAGATGTGTGAAAAAGTAATAAAAACAATGGATTGAGTTTCTTGAAGACAATTATCAAATAGCCAATTTGGTTTTAGAAAAGGTCGGTCATACGTGACAAATTTATTGAGTTTCTACTCTAGAATAGTTGATAAAGTACAAGAGAGAGAGGGATGGGTTGACTGTATTTATTTAGATCTAAAAAAGGCCTTTGATAAAGTGCCACATGAAAGATTACTATGGAAGTTAGAGGAAAAGGGTGGCTTAAAAGGAAGCACATTGAGATGGATGAAGAATTACTTAAAGGGGAGAGAAATAAGGACGACAGTTAAAGATATGAAGTCCAAGTGGAGAACAGTAGACAGCGGAGTGCCACAGGGGTCAGTATTGGCACCAATACTTTTTCTCGTATATATAAATGACATGCCAGAGGAGTGAACAGCTACATAAATCTGTTTGCGGACGATGCGAAACTGTGCAGAGTCATTAAACAAAAGAGGATTGTGAAATACTACAGGAAGACTTAAACAAGATCTGGAAATGGAGCAAAAAATGGGAGATGGAATTCAATGTGGACAAAAGCCATGTCATGGAAATGGGAAAAAGTGAAAGACGACCAGTGGGAATCTATAAGATGGGAGATGGAGTAGAACTAGAAAAAGTAAAAAAGGAAACGGACTTGGGAGTGACAATGGAAGAAAATAATCAACTGGTAAGCCATATTGATAGAATTTTCAGAGACGTATGATTTGCTAAGGAATATTGGAGTAGCATTTCACTATATGGAAAATGATGAAGAAATTGATAAGTACTAAAATAAGACCTAGATTTGAATATGCAGGAGTTGTGTGGACTCCCATAAAAGAAACACATAAGAAAATTAGAGACTACAAAAAATGGCTACAAGAATGGTTCCAGAATTTAAAGGGATGACATATGAGGAGAAACTAAAGGCTATGGATCTACCAACCTTGGAGCAGAGAAGAGAGAGGGATCTGATACAAGTTTATAAATTGATTAACGGAATGGATGAAGTGGATAATGAGAAACTGATCCTGAGAGAAGAATATGACTTTAGAAGCACAAGATCGCATAGTAAGAAACTAAGGAAGGGACGATGTCTGAGAGATGCTAAAAAATTTAGTTTCCCGCAAAGATGTGTTGAGACTTGGAACAGTTTGAGTGAGGAAGTGGTGTCAGCAAAGAGTGTACATAGTTTTAAAGAAAAATTAGATAAGTGTAGATATGGAGACGGGACCACACGAGCATAAAGCCCAGGCCCTGTAAAACTACAACTAGGTAAATACACAGTAGTGTGGACCCCTCATAAAAAGAAACACATAAGGAAGTTGGAAAGACTACAAAAACTGGCTACAAGAATGGTTCCAGAATTTGAAGGGATGACACATGAGGAGAGACTAAAGGCTATGGATCTACCAACCCTGGAACAAAGAAGGGAGAGAGGAGATCTGATATAAGTTTATAAATTGATCAACGGAATGGACCAAGTGGATAATGAGAAACTGATCCTGAGAGAAGAATATGACATCCGAAGCACAAGATCGCATAGTAAAAAGCTAAGAGAGGGAAGATGTCTGAGAGATGTTAAAAAATAAAGTTTCCCGCAAAGATGTATTGAGACGTGGAACAGTTTAAACGAAGAAGTAGTGTCTGCAACGAGTGTGCATACTTCTAAAGTAAGATTGGATTAGTGTAGATATGGAGATGGGGCCACACGAGCATAAAGCCCAGGCCCTGTAAAACTACAACTAGGTAAATACACACACACCAGACGCGGTTGAGGAAGGACGCACTGGCGTTGCTCAGACAATCAGCTGATCTTCACTACCTATTGTATAGTATTTATAGTGGTGTGGGTAAGTAGTGTGGACTCGTTTTTTCATGAAATCAACTGTTAAAGAATCATGAGTAAAGAAGAGATTCCATTAAAATACAGGTATGAGACTAGGGAAAGAATGAAAGAAGATGATGACTATGTTGATGAGGGAGAGAGCGCATTTGAAGGTTTCGATACGGCGAATACTTCACTACTTAAGAGAGCGTTGGCTATTGAACGTAAACTAGATAAATGGATAAAGGAGAGTATGGGATTGAAAGAGAATGAAGAACAGGAAAAACAGTTTATAAAACTGAGAGAAAGGATAAAAAAAAGTGGAAGAAAACGAAGCTAGACTAAGAGCGGAAAACAAAGAACTGAAAAAGGAAGTAGTTAACTACAAGAAGCAGATGGAAGAAGGACTCGGTAAAGCCGAGAAAGAAAAAGAGAAGCTGAAAGATCTAGTAAACAAGGAAGAGGAAAGAGTACAGAACATGATTAAAAAAAGTACAAGCATGGAGAGTCCAAGATAAGAAAGATAAGGCTGATTTTCTGGAGGTGATTCAAGAACAACTAAAAGAAAAAGAAGAAAATATGACAAACAAAATGATAGGTGTTCTCAAGACAAAAGAAAATCTAGTTAGAGACATTGCAGAAAAAAAGAAGAGTGTAAGCGTATTTGGAATAAACGAAAAACATATAAAATATAGACCAAGAAGAGAAAAAGAAGAAATGAAATCAGTCAAAGACCTACTAAAAAATCTAAACGATGAATATAGACAGAACTTAGAAGAGGAAGTAGAAGAAATAAACAGAATGGGACCATATCAAGAAAAAAAAAAACAAGACCAATTAAAATACTACTAAAATCACAAGCAGCAACTGAAGAAATATTATATAGAACAACAAAACTTAGAGAAACAGAAGGCTGCAAGGATATCTATATAAAGAAAATATAAATGAGGAAGAAAGGAAGAGATACAATGAACTGGCAGCAGCAGTAAGGGAAAAAAAAATAATGAAAGGTCAAAAGAGGAAAAAAAGGCATTTTTTGGGAGAATTCTAGGAGACAGGATAAGGAAATGGTATATAAAAGAGAAGGAAGAGAAAAAAGTGGAACAAGTTTAACTAAAAATGATAAAGGCATGAGACTAAAAATGATGTATACAAACATAGATGGGGTTTTATCAAGTAAATTAGAATTAAGATATTACATAAATAAAGAAAATCAAGATATTGTATGCCTGGCTGAAACAAAACTAAATGAGGCAATCAAAATAGACTTGGATAATAGATATAATGTATGGAGAAGAGACAAAGGGGGTAAAGGAGGAGGAGGAGTCATGATGATGTTAAGGAAGGAGATAGTAATAAACCAAGTGGAATGTGGGGAAGGAAAAGCAGAAGTACTGTATGTTAAGATGTATATTAATAAAAAAGAGTTAACAATCATTGTAACATATGTGCCACCAAAAACAAATTCATGGACCAATCAAGAATATAAAGACATGATAGATGACACAATAAGGAGTCTAACGAGAATCGTTAAAGAAAGGGGAAAAGTGATAGTAGGAGATTTCAACTGTAAAGAAGTGGACTGGGAAAATTACAAAAGTGGTATGGGGAAGAAGCCTGGGAGAAAGATTCCTGAACCTAATGATAGACAATATGATGGACCAGAGAGTAAAGGAATGCACAAGATTCAGAGGAAATGACGAGCCGGAGATTGGACCTAGTTTTACAAGGGGTATACAAATGAATGATGATATAAGATGTGCCCATTGGGAAAGAGTGACCATGTGATATTAGAACTGGATATAGAAGAGGGAAAGGAAGATAGAGACGATTCATACAAAGGAGACCGATTAAATTACAGAAAGGCTGATATTGAGAATCTCCAGAACTATTTTAAAAAGGTAAACTGGGAGGAGATGGAAAATTCAGAGATGATGCAAGAGAATATAACTTATTTTGGAAATATACAAAACAGGAGTCAGGAATATGTCCCAAAATATAGACCTAAAGAAGAAGGAAAGAAAGATTGGTTTAATGCAAGGTGTGCTAGGGCAAAGGAGAAAAGAGATGGAGCATGGAAAAGGTGGAGGAGAAATAGAAATCCAGTAAATAAGGAAAACTTCAAGGCAGCGAGAAATGAATATGTTAAGGTGAGGAAGGAAGAGGAAAAGAACTTTGAAAAGGACATTGTTGAAAAATGTAAGGAGCAACCAAAATTGTTCTACAGATTCATAAATGGAAAAATTAGGCAAAAAGAAACAATAGAAAGGTTAAAAGGAGAGAACGGGATGGTGGAAGACCCAAAAAGTATGGCAGAACTATTAAATACTAAATTCCACGAGGTCTTTACTAAGGAATCCAAATTTGAGAGGCCATAGGGTAATAGAGAGACAGTCTATATGAAAGAGATTAAAGTAACCAAGCTTGAAATAAAAGAGTTATGAAGGAACTGGATGAAGAGAAGGCAATGGGACCAGATGAAGTCTCAGGCAGAATACTGAAAGAATGTAGGGAAGAACTAGCAAGTCCTATATACAACATCATAAAATGCTTAATAGAAAATGAAATAGTACCAGTAGAATGGAAAAGAGCTGAGGTGGTTCCCATATATAAGAGCAGAAGGAAGGAAGAACCTTTAAATTACAGACCGGTATCACTAACTAGTGTAATATGCAAGATGTGTAAAAGAATAATAAAGAAACAATGGATCGAGTTCCTTGAACACAACAAATTAATATCAAATAGCCAATTTGGTTTTAGAAAAGACAGTCGTGTGTAACTAATTTATTGAGTTTCTATTCTAGAATAGTTGATAGAGTACAAGAGAGAGAGAGAGGGATGGGTTGACTGTATTTATTTGGATTTAAAAAAGGCATTTGACAAAGTGCCACATGCAAGATTACTATGGAAGTTAGAGGAGAAGGGTGGCTTAAAAGGAAGCACATTGAGATGGATAGAAAATTATTTGAGGGGGAGAAAAATAAGGACGGTAGTTAAAGATATGAAGTCCAAGTGGAGAGCAGTAGAAAGCGGAGTGCCGCAGGGATCAGTATTGGCACCAATACTTTTCCTCATTTATATTAACGACATGCCAGAAGGAGTGAACAGCTACATAAATCTGTTTGCAGATGATACGAAACTGTGCAGAGTTATAAAGCAAAAGAGGATTGTGAAATACTGCAAGAAGACCTAAATAAGATCTGGGAATGGAGTAAAAAGTGGGAAATGGAATTCAATGTGAACAAAAGCCATGTCATGGAAATGGGAAAGAGTGAAAGACGACCTGTGGGAATCTATAAGATGGGAGATGGAGTAGAACTGGAGAAAGTAAAAAAGGAAAAGGACTTAGGAGTGACGATGGAAGAAAACAATCAACCCGTAAGCCATATTGATAGAAATTTTAGAGAAACATATAATTTGCTAAGGAATATTGGAGTAGCATTTCACTACATGGACAAAGAAATGATGAAGAAATTGATAAGTACTATAATAAGACCCAGATTGGAATATGCAGGAGTAATGTGGACCCCTCATAAAAATAAACACATAAGGAAGTTGGAGAGACTACAAAAAATGGCTACAAGAATGGTTCCAGAATTTGAAGGGATGACATATGAGGAGAGACTAAAGGCTATGGATCTACCAACCCTGGAACAAGAAAGGGAGAGAGGAGATCTGATACAAGTTTATAAATTGATCAACGGAATGGGCCAAGTGGATAATGAGAAACTGATCCTGAGAGAAGAATATGACATTCGAAGCACAAGATCGCATAGTAAAAAGCTGAAAAAAGGAAGATGTCTGAGAGATGTTAAAAAATATAGTTTCCCGCAAAGATATTTTGAGACGCAGAACAGTTTAAACGAAGAAGTAGTGTCTGCAACGAGTGTGCATACTTTAAAGTAAGATTGGATAAATGTAAATATGGAGACGGGGCCACACGACCATAAAGCCCAGGCCCTGCAAAACTACAACTAGGAAAATACACACACAAACATTAAAAAAGAAGTACAGGCATGGAAAATCTAAGATAAGAAGGACAAGGAAACATTTCAGGAAGTATTTCAAGAACAGTTAAAAGAAAGAGATGAAAATATGACAAACAAAATGATAGGAGTCCTTAAGAAAAAAGAAAATTTAGTAAGAGAAATTGCAGAAAAAAAGTGTAATTATTTTTGGCCTGAAAGAAAATAATGTTAAATATAGACCAAGGAAGGAAAAAGGCGAAATAAAATCAGTAAAAGACCTACTAAAACATCTAAATGACAAGGATAGACAGAACTTAGAAGAGATAGTAGAAGAAATCCATAGAATGGGACCATATCAAGAAGAAACAGTGAGACCAATTAAGATACTACTAAAATCACAAGCAGCAACAGAAGAAATACTATATATATAGAAGAACAAAACTCAGAGAAACAGAAGGTTGCAAAGATATATATATATATATATATATATATATATATATATATATATATATATATATATATATATATATATATATAAAGAAAAATAGAAACGAGGAGGAAAGGAAGAGACAGAACGAACTGGTGGCAGAAGCAAGGGAAAAAAATAATGAAAGGTCATAGGAGGAGAAGAAGGCATTTTTTTGGAGAATTATAGGAGACAGGATAAGGAAATGGTATATAAAAGAGAAGGAAGAGAAAAAAAATGGAGCAAGTTTAACTAAAAATGATTAGAACAGGAGATTAAAAATGATGTAAACGAACATAGATGGGGTTTTATCAAGTAAATTAGAACTAAGAGATTACATAAAGAAAGAAGAACCAGATATTGTATGCCTGGTTGAAACAAAGTTAAATGAGGCAATAAAAATAGACATATAATTAGAATTAAATAGAGATAAAGCGATAGAATTGATCTTGGCGTGAAGAAGTTTTGGCCAATGAGCGCAGATATATGACGTCATGGCTGGGTGCGCGATAGCAGGCATCTGAGGTCGCAATAATGAAATCTTAGCAGCTTTTCATGGATGCGCGATAGCAATAAAACGCGATAGCCAAAGTCGCGATAGCCGAGGGTTGACTGTAGATAGAAAATATGATATATGGAGGAGAGACAGAGTGGATAAAAGAGGAGGAGGAGTCATGATGATGTTAAGGAAAGAGATGGTGGTAAATCAAGTGGAGTTTGGGGAACGAAAATCAGAAATACTGTATATTAAGATACATATTGATAAAAAGGAGTTAACAATCATTGGAACATATATGCCACCAAAACAAATTCATGGACCAATCAAGAATGTAAAGACATGATAAATGACACAATAAGGAGTCTTACGAGAATCATTAAAGAAAGGAGAAAAGTGATATTAGTAGCAGATTTCAACTGTAAGGAGGTGGACTGGGAAAATTATAAAAATGGTATGGGGGAAGAAGCCTCGGGAGATATATTCCTGAATCTGATGATAGATAATATGATGGTTCAAAGAGTGAAGGAAAACACAAGATTCAGAGGAAACGATGAGCCGGCGAGATTGGACCTAGTTTTTACAAGGGATATACAAATGAACGATGATATGAGATTTAAGTGCCCATTGGGAAAGAGTGACCATGTAATATTATAAATGGATATGGAAGAGGGAAAGGAAGATAGAGACGAATCATACAAAGGAGACCAATTAAATTACAGAAAGGCTGATTTTGAGAACCTCAAGAGCTATTTCAAAAACGTAAACTGAGAGGAGATGGAAAACTCAGAGATGGTGCAAGAGAAGTATAACTTATTTTTGGAAATATACAAAACAAGAGTCCGAGAATATGTCCCAAAATATAGACCTAAAGAAGAAGGAAAGAAAGATTGGTTTAATGCAAGGTGTGCTAGGGCAAAGGAGAAAAGAGATGGAGCATGGAGAAGGTGGAGGAGAAACAGAAATCCAGAAAATAAGGAAAACTTCATGACAGCAGGAAATGAATATGCTAAAGTGAGAAAGGAAGAAGAAAGGAACTATGAAAAGGACATTGTCGAAAAATGTAAGGAACAACCGAAATTGTTCTAAAGATTTATAAATGGAAAAATAAGGCAAAAAGAAACAATAGAAAGGTTAAAAGGAGAGAATGGGATGGTGGAAGACCCAAAAGTATGGCAGAACTGTTAAATAGTAAATTTCAGGAGGTCTTTACTAAGGAATCCAAATTTGAAAGGCCACAGGGTAATAGAGAGACTGTCCATATGAAAGAGATTAAAGTAACCAAGCTTGAAATAAAAGTTGATGACAGAATTAGATGAGGAGAAGGCAATGGGACCGGATGAAGTCTCAGGCAGAATATTAAAAGAATGTAGAGAAGAACTAGCAAGTCCTATATACAACATCATAAAATGCTCAATAGAAAATGGAACAGTACCAGTAGAATGGAAAAGAGCTGAGGTGGTTCCCATATATAAGAGCAGAAGGAAGGAAGAACCTCTAAATTACAGACCGGTATCACTAACTAGTGTACGTAATATGTAAGATGTGTGAAAGAGTAATAAAGAAACAATTATCATGAAATAGCCAATTTGGTTTTAGAAAAGGTCGGTCGTGTGTAACAAATTTATTGAGTTTCTACTCTAGAATAGTTGATAAAGTACAAGAGAGAGAGGGATGGATTGATTGTATTTATTTAGATTTAAAAAAGGCGTTTGACAAAGTGCCACATGAAAGATTACTATGGAAGTTAGAGGAGAAGGGTGGTTTAAAAGGAAGCACATTGAGATGGATGGAAAATTATTTGAGGGGGAGAGAAATAAGGATGGTAGTTAAAGATATGAAGTCCAAATGGAGAGCAGTAGACAGCGGAGTGCCATAGGGGTCAGTAATGGCACCAATACTTTTCTCATATATATAAACGACATGCCAGAGGGAGTGAACAGCTACATAAATCTGTTTGTGGACGATGCGAAACTGTGCAGATTCATAAAACAAAAAGAGGATTGTGAAATACTGGAGGAAGACTTAAACAAGATTTGGAAATGGAGTAAAAAATAGGAGATGGAATTCAATGTGGACAAAAGACATGTCATGGAAATGGGAAAAAGTGAAACATGACCAGTGGGAATCTATAAGATGGGAGATGGAGTAAAACTAGAAAAAGTAAAAAAGGAAAAGGACTTGGGAGTGATGATGGAAGAAAACAATCAACCAGTAAGCCATATTGATAGAATTTTCAGAGACATATAATTTGCTAAGGAAAATTAGATTAATATTTCACTATATGGACAAAGAAATGATGAAAAAATTGATAAGTACTAAAATAAGACCCAGATTGGAATATGCAGGAGTGGTGTGGACCCCCCATGAAAAGAAACACAAAGAAATTAGAGACTACAAAAAATGGTTACAAGACTGGTTCCAGAATTTAAAGGGATGACATATGAGGAGAGACTAAAAGCTATGGATCTACCAACCCTGAAACAGAGAAGAGAGAGAGGGGATCTGATACAAGTTTATAAATTGATCAATGGAATGGACCAAGTGGATAATGAGAAACTAATCCTGAGAGAAGAATATGACATTCAAAGCACAAGATGCATAGTAAAAACTGAGAAGGGAAGATGTCTGAGAGATGTTAAAAATATAGTTTCCAGATTTGACACAAAGATGTGTTGAGACTTGGAACAGTTTGAGTGAAGAAGTGGTGTCAGCAACGAGTGTGCATAGTTTTAAAGAAAAATTGGATAAGTGTAGATATGGAGACGGGGCCACACGAGCATAAAGCCCAGGCCCTGTAAAACTACAACTAGGTAAATATAACTATGTAAATACAAACATACACACACACACACACACACACACACACACAAGAGAAGGTATGAGGCCAATAAGAATCAAACTTAAGTCACAAAAGGATGTAGATGAATTGGTGGAGAAATCATGGAGGCTAGCCCAGCAGGAAACAACAAGGAAGATTTGGTTGAGAAGAGATCTCGGTGAAAAGGAAAGAGAAATGTTAAATGAGTTGAGAAAGGAGGCTTTGAAAAAATGAAGAGAGGACAGAAGAGGAGAAGAAAGAGTTTTTCTGGAGAATCTTGGATATGAGACTGAGGAAGTGGTTCATAACCCAGAAAAGTACAGCAAGAAAGGACTAAAGAAACTTACGATGAGCGGAATGTAATGTATTCCAACATAAATGGAGTGATATCGGGATTTTAGAACTCAACGATTACTTGAGGGACAAGAACCCAGATATTGTGGGTCTTACTGAAACAAAACTGAGAGAGGAGAAGACCTGATGATGGTTGGAGAAGGAAATATAATGTTTGGAAAAGAAATAGAGTAGGTAAGATGGGAGGAGGAGTGATGTTGCTGGTTAAAAAGATATAAAGGTGGATCAAGTGAAAGAAGGTATGGGAAAGGCAGAAGTGCTAAAGATCAGAGCAGAAACTAATGAAGGAAAAAGAGGCACTACATAGTGGTGTACGTACCACCTAAGACAAATGCATGGTCAGTACAGGAATATGAAGAAATGATAAGTGATACAGGAACATGTCTGGAAGAAATGTTGGGTGGCTGTGAACGAACTATAATGATGGGAGATTTTAATTGTAAAGAGGTGTGTTGGGAGGACTGGTCAATGGAAGGATCAGAGACAACATGGGAAATACACTATTGACACTGGCAATGGAAAATGTGTTAACTCAGTGGGTCAAAGAAGATACTAGGTTTGGAGGAGAGGAGCATCGTCAAGACTGGACTTGGTCTTTAGTACAGAGCCAATGGTCATTGAGGAGATGAGGGTGGAGTGCCCTTTAGCAAAGAGTGATCATGCAGTTTTGGAGTTCAAGGTGATAGATGAAGAGAAATCTAGAAGAAATGAAGAATATAAAGTGGGAAGATGGAATTATGCCAAGACAGATTTTGGAAACCTAAAGAAATTCTTTCAAGAGACAAATTGGATGAAATTCAAGAGTGCTAAGGAGCAAATGAAAAGTGGAAGGAATTTATAAAAATATACAAAGAAGGTGAGAAAAATTTGTACCAATAAGACAACATAGAGAAGTTGGAAAGCAGGACTGGTTTAACGATAGATGTGAAAAGGCTAGAACAAGAAAAGAGGATGCATGGAAGAGGTGGAGAAGGAAAAGACGGATTAAGCAGTGGGAAAGTTACAAAAGAGCAAGAAATGAATATGTGTTGATTAGAAGAGAAGAAAGAAAGAAACAAGAAAAGGATATAATTGATAAATGTAAAGACCAACCAAGGCTTTTTACAGACATGTGAACAACAACATCAAAAATAGAGAAAGTATTGAAAGTTTAGAAGTAAATGGAGTATGCAGTGAGGATCCCAGGAAATGGCAGAGGCTATGAATGGATGCTTTCGGAAGGTATTCACAAAGGAGACTGCTTTTGACAAACCACTGGTAATGGAACAGAAAGGGATTATGAAGGAGTTTCAAGTAACTGTGGAGGAGATCAAGAATATGATGGGGAGTTTAGAAGTGAGAAAAGCTGTGGGACCTGATGGGGTATCAGGATGGATTTTAAGAGAATGCAGGAGCAACTGGCAGAAAAAGTTTGTGAAGTAATTGATGCCTCATTAAGGGAAGGTGTAGTGCCCCAAGACTGGAAAAGAGCTAACATTGTCCCAATCTATAAATCAGGTAACAAGAGAGACCCATTGAACTATAGACCAGTGTCACTTACAAGTGTGGTAGCTAAGATGTGTGAGAGGGTGGTGAAGAATAGATGGACAGACTTCTTGGAGAAAATGACATACTTTGTGAGTGTCAATTTGGTTTTAGAAAAGGGCGTTCATGCACGACAAACCTGATATGTTACTATTCGAGGGTGATAGATGTAATACAGGAAAGAGATGGTTGGGCTGATGGAATATATCTGGATTTAAAAAGGCCTTTGATAAGGTACCACACGGAGACTGATCTGGAAACTTGAAATGGTAGGAGGAGTGCATGGCAGTTTACTAAAATGGATGGAAGACTTTTGGTAGGAAGAGAAATGAGAACAATAATTAAGGACAGACCATCAGAATGGGGCTTGGTGGAGAGTGGAGTTCCACAGGGATCAGTGTTGGCACCAGTAATGTTCGCGGTCTACATAAATGACATGGTGGATGGGGTGTCCAGTTATGTGAGCCTATTTGCAGGCGATGCAAAATTGTTAAGAAAAGTGAGATGTGACAAAGATTGCGAACTACTCCAGGAAGACTTGGACAGAATATGGAAATGGAGCTGTACATGGCAAATGGAGTTCAACACGACAAAATGCAAGAAAATAGAGTTTGGCAAGAGTGAAAGAAGAATCAGGAGTATGTACAAGATAGGAAATGAAGACATAAAACCAGTCATGAAGAAAAAGACCTTGGGGTGACAATTACCAATGACCTATCGCCAGAGAGACATATAAACAAAATAATTGGAGAAGTATTGAACTTATTGAGGAACATAAGAGTGGCGTTCGTATATTTAGATGAAGAAATGATGAAGAAAATAATTACTGCAATGATAAGACCGAGGCTTGAATATGCAACAATACAGTGGGCTCGAACTTAAAGAAACACATAAGGAAACTAGAGAAAGTACAGAGGGCTGCAACAAAATGGTGCCTGACTTAAGAGATTTGACTTATGAAGACAGACTGAAAAGAATGCAACTTCCGACCCTGGAAAACAGAAGAGAAAGGGAGACCTGATAGCAATATACAGAGTGATGATTGGCATGGAAAAATGGATAGGGAAGATCTGTGTATGTGGAATGAAAGAATGTCGAGAGGGCATGGGAAAAAACTAAAATGGCCACTTATAGGAGAGATGTGAAAAATATAGCTTCCCTCATAGAAGGGTGGAAGCATGGAATAGTTTAGACGTGGAAGTGGTCAACGCAAGGAATATTCATGATTTTAAGAAAAAGCTGGACATTAATAGATATGGAGCGGGACAACACGAGCATAGCTCTTTTCCGTATGTTACAATTAGGTAAATACAATTAGGTAAATACACACACACACACACACACACACACACACACACACACACACACACACACACACACACACACACACACACACACACGGCCGGGTAGCTCAGTGGTTAGAGCGCTTCACAAGCCAGATGACCGGGTTCGATTCCTCGGCCGGGTGGAGATATTTGGGTGTCTCCTTTCACGTAGCCCTGTTCACCTAGCAGTGAGTAGGTACGGGATGTAAATCGAGGAGTTGTGACCTTGTTGTCCCGGTGTGTGGTGTGTGCCTGGTCTCAGGCCTATCCCAAGATCAGAAATAATGAGCTCTGAGCTCATTCCGTAGGGTAACGTCTGGCTGTCTCGTCAGAGACTGCAGCAGATCAAACTGAATTACACACACACACATGGTACCAGAACTCAGGGAGTTAGACTATGAGGAAAGACTGAGGAAGCTGGGGCTGACCACATTAGAAGAGAGAAGAACAAGAGGAGACATGATAACTATGTATAAATTGGTGAACAAGATTGACATACTGGACAGAGAGTTGATAAAGGTGACCACAAATAATCATCTCCGAGGACATGGAAAAAAGCTAATAAAAGACATCTGTCTAAATGACGTGAGAAAATACAGTTTCCTGCATCGTAGCATTGATAAGTGGAATAAACTGAGCAGTGATGTCGTTGACGCAGTGTGTGTCAATCAGATGAAAGAGAGATATGACAGGAATAGACAAGGAGATAGGTCACAGAGAGCTTAGCTTAGGCCCTGTAATACACAAATAGGTAAATACAAATAGCTAAATACACACATGGAGCACAGCTGTCAAGCAGGACACACGCATCTGAGCAGCTCCCAGAGATTACTACGAAAGGAGTTGGACTCAAGCCTAGACGTATGTACAGGGGGAGAGGGGGCCATAGGTTCTTCTACCTCCAAATTAAATAAGTGTTAGATCACATATAAGGAATGAATAATGAGAGAGAGATGGAACCAAGTAGCGCTGCCAGGCGTATGGCGGAATCAAAACATACGCCAAGTGATAACCAACGCTTTATAGAAACCCCATTGGTTTAAGGAAACTGACTGATGACACTATGGAAAAGGATTTCTCGGGTTTCAGAGATGAATGAGGTAACATGAGAACGCTTATTAATGTAGAAAGAGAATTAAGATACATGAATGAGGTGATGTCCAGTCTCATAGACAAACAAGACCGACTGCTACCGGAGAACACAGCCCTGAAATTGAAAGTAGCTGAATGTGAGAAATTAAGTGCAATAAACCAGGAATTGAAAGAGGAGATTCAGGAAATAAGGAAGCAAAATGACATTCTAAAAACCACATGCCAAAATTATGAAAGCTCTTTAAAGAGCTTGCAGGCTAAAGTGCAGGACAGGATTACAGACAGGGCAGAAAATGATCTAGGTGATAAGAAGTTGAAAAAAATAAGAAATGAGTGGAAACAAGAGGAAAAAGAGGAAAAGTCAAATTTTCAGAAGTGGTAAGGAGACAAATTCAGGAGAACACAAGTCGCTGTAATAGAAGTTATCAAGGAAAAGGAAGATTTGGTGCGGGATGCAGCGGACAAGAAAAAAAGCTTCGTGATTTATGGGATGAGGGAAAAGAAAAATCCAAATAAATTCACGAGAGAATGTGAAGAGCTGTTATCAAACGAGTACAAGAAAGCACGCAAAAATTTGACCAGGAGGTGGAAGAAGTGATTAAGGTGGGAAGATATAGTGAAAGGGGGTAGGAGACCAATGAAGGTGAAAATGAGATCTCAAGTGGCTGTAGAAGAAATTATGGCTAGAAAAGGGAAGCTGGCTGATGATGTCGATCACAAGGAAATATGAATAAAAAGAGATATGAACTTAGAGGAAAGGGAAAAGGAGAAAGTGTTAAGAAGTGAAGCTAAGGAAAAAAAAAAAAAAAACGAGAAAAGGACAGAGATAGAGAAGAAGAATTTTTACTGGAGGGTTCTGGATACGAGACTAAAGAAGTGGTACCTAAGGAAAAAAGAGGAGGTCGTGAAGGAAATAAATTAAGAGTGACTTATACTAACACAGATGGTTGTTATCAAGCATATTGGAAGTTCAGGATTATTTGAAAGAGAAAAACCAGATGTAATAAGCATCATTGAAACAAAATTGAAAAAAAGAGATCCATGCCAACTTTAAAGAGGAGGGATACAATACCTGGAGGAGAGACAGGAAGGATAAAAGGGGAAGAGGAGGGCTAATAATGGTTCGTGATAATATATGTGTGGAGGATATGCAATATAGTGAGGACAAAGTGGAAATAATGGGAGTAACAATCAGAACTGAAGATTTGAAGAAAAGAAAAATTATAGTTATATATGTTCCACCAAAGACTAATACATGGGGATCAGAAGAGCATAAAGATATGCAAAGAGAGGTGATAAAGTGCCTATATAACAAGATAAGAAGAGATAGAAGAATACTCTTAGTTGAAGACTTTAACTGTAAAAAAAAACTGGAGAGAGATGGAAGTAATGGATAATGCTGTGCAGTGGAGCGAGAAAGTGTTACAGTTGACTATGGTTAATACAATGGACCAGTAGGTGGAGGAGCCAACAAGGTACAGGGGGGAAGAAGAACCATCATTGCTTGACATAGTATTCACAACATAGTATTCACAAAGAAACCAGAATCCCCTCCAATCATACAATACCTTTGTCAAATGGGGAAAAGTGATCATGTGACATTAGAGGATTATAAAGGAGAGAGATTAAATTATGCAAAGCAGATTTTGAAAAATTAAGGATTTATTTTGTTGATATTGAGTGGAGTAATATTATGTGCAAAAAGAATGTACAAGAGAAATATGATATATTCTTACAGATATACAATGAAGGAGTAAAAAAGTTTGTCCCTGTTTATAGAGTTCAGAAAAAAATATATGCTTGGTACAATGCTAGATGCATACAAGCAAAAAAAGGCAAAAGATAAAGCATGGAAGAAATTCTTAAAGCAGGGAAATGACTATAACAGACAGCTGTACAAAGATGCTTGAAGTGAATATATTAGAATAAGGAGAGAAGAAGAAAGAAGTTTTGAGAAAGATGTAGTGGATAAAAGCAAAGATGAATCCAAACTTTTCTACAAGTTTATAAACGGCAAAACAAAGTATAAGGATACAATTGAAAAAATAATCAAAGAAGGGAAGGCATACCAAACAAAAAAGGAAATGTGTGAAATAATAAATGACAGCTTCAAAACAGTATTCACTGCAGAAGATGATTTCGCAGAACCTAATAGGACATTGGATTGCCAAGGATTACAGGAGATTGCAGTGCACAAAGAGGATATTGGAAGATTACTGGATAAGTTGGAAGTCAGAAAAGCAATGAGGCCAGATGGTGTATCAGGCTGGGTGCTAAAAGAATGTAAAGAACAATTACTGGATCCAATTTGGGAAATAATTAAAAGTTCAATAACTGAAGGGAAAATTCCACTAGAGTGGAAAAAAGCCAACGTAATACCGATATTTAAAGGAGGAAAGGCAACTGAACCACTAATCTACAGACCAGTGTCACTTACAAGTGTCGTAGGGAAGTTATGTGAAATAATTATCAAAGAAAAATGGGTTAAATTTCTAGAAGAGGAGCAAGTCATATTGAACAGACAATTTGGGTTCAGGACAGGGCGGTCATGTGTATCAAACTTATTAAGCTTCTACTCGAGTTATTGCAGGACTTGAAAACAGAGATGGATGAGTCGACACAGTATACTTGGACATTAAAAAGGCTTTTGATAAAGTCACGCATGGAAGACTTCTTTGGAAACTAGAGAACATAGGAGAACTGCGTGGAACCTTGCTCGAATGGATAAGAGATTATTTGAAGGATAGGGAAATGAGAACTGTGATCAGAGATACATACTCATCTTGGGGTAAAGTAACTAGCGGAGTGCCACAAGGGTCCTTGTTAGTCCCAATTATGTTTCAAGTTTATGTAAACAACATTCACATTGGGATAAACAGTTATATAAATTTATTCGCTGATGATGCAAAGTTGCTAAGAGTTATCAAAACCAGAGAGGACTGTCTGCTGTTGCAGGAAGATTTAAACAAGATCTATGAATGGAGAAAGTGGAAATTGGAGTTTAATGCCAAGAAATGCCACATAATGGAACCAGAGTTTTTCGGAACTAGGGATTGATGCCAATCATGCCATGCTTTGCATCTATAGATAAAGGGACGTACATGTACACCCTACATGTGTAGGGGTCGTGACGCATAGTGAGTTATGAACCTGATACTTGAGTAATATAAGGGATGGCTAACTGCTTTTCTTCAATAATGACAGTACTGAATAACTGCAGGAGGAAATTTTTTGCAGTTTGAAATTAGGCTGTACTTTTTGGATGGTATTGTTTGTTGGCGTACAAAGGCTTAGTTGCCATACACAACAGCAAGTTTTGAAAGAGTATTCCAGACCTGATGCATGTACGAGTACATGTATTGTCCAGGGGAAGCGACAGTTTATCAGTGTAAAGATTGGAATGCTTTGCATTCCAATCTTTATAAATAATAATAATAATAATAATAATAATAATAATAATAATAATAATAATAATAATAATAATAATAATAATAATAATAATAATAATAATAATAATAATAATAATAATAATAATAATAATAATAATAACAATAAAACAAAACTCAAAAGTGCCACATAACAAAAATTAATGCCAACTTTTTTTTTCTTTTTCACTCTCTCCCCCGGTGCAGTGTAGTGGAGTTTCCCCAATCTGGTTTCCAGCCTTGCTCTAGACACATGAGCAGCGCAGGTGTAGCTGTGATACTATTAGGTGATCCGTTTCCGCGCCATCTCGCCAAACAGGTCTCCCTTCCTGACACTCATACACTTCCTCGTCCCCAGCAACTCACCACCTCTTGTTGTATCGTACTCTCAAAAGTCTCTGATACCTCGCTACGTCACACCAGACTCAAACCGTTAGCACAAATGGCGATAAACACCGGGGCTACGTGCCATATCCACATTTATCATCGCAGTATTCACATATACATTATATAACATTTCTTTCACTATTTTAGATGCCCATGTCACTAATACTTCGCCCATTCATCATCAAACATTATTCATGATGTACAAATACGTCAAAAATAACTCAAATATCCACATGTTTTGGCCTGTAATATCAAGATCAAGATCACTTGTGACGTCACGGCTCATGCCTTTTCGATTAAATGCCACTTTTTTGCCTAAAACAATGCTGGTCTGTATATTTCTCATGGTTTCCTTCAATTTTGAGGCCATTCCAAGGTATTCCATGTGGTACAACCTCGACAGAGTGACTGCATCATAGAAAATTAGACGTCCTGCATCATTACCAGGCAAATCTGTACTAAACTATTCTGTTGTGTTCCATCAAAGCTTTCGTCGTGTAGTGCCACCTTGCGGAGGGTTCTGGGAACATTGCGTCTAGGAAAGAGTAAGAGAATACCAGTATGGAACTATTTGATGGGAGAGGAACAAATAATGAAAACTAAAGAGGAAAAAGATCTTGGAGTGATCATACAAGAAAAACTGAGCCCTGATAAACACATAAGCAAGATATTTGGACTATCATATAAGATGTTGACTAATATAAGAGTGGCATTTCATTACATGGATAAAGATATGATGAAAAAAATCATCACAAGCATGATACGGCCAAGGCTGGAATATGCAGCAGTGGTATGGTCTTCGAGCTCTAAAAAAGATATAAGAAAATTGGAAAGGATACAGAAGATTGCTACAAAGATGGTGCCAGAATTAAAGGACCTCATATATGAAGAACGACTGAAGGAAATGGGACTGCTAACCTTACAAGATAGAAGAGAACGCGGGGACCTAATAACAATGTATAAGATAGTAAATGATATTGAAAAGATAGACAAAGAAGACCTGGTGATGTTGACGGAAGAAGATGGAAGGACAAGAGGACATGAAAAGAAGATCAGGATGAGGCAGTGTGTGAAAGATATTGGAAAATACAGTTTTCCCACAGAACAGGAAAAATGGAATGCATTGGATAATGGAATTGTCACAGCACATAGTGTGCATAACTTTAAAGAAAAACTAGATAAATGGAGATATGGAGACAGGACACTATGAGCCCCACTTGAACCCTGTACAATACAAATAGGTAAGAAACCAGAGCCCCCCTCCCACCATACAATACTTCAGTCCAATGGGAACAGGTGATCATGTGACATTAGAGCTGGAAATACAGGAGGACGATGAGATAAGTTATATAGAGGATTACAAAAAAGAGATTAAATTATGCAAGAGCAAATTTTGAAAAATTAAGGAACTTTTTTGCTGACATGAAATGGAGAAACATTATGTACGAAAGGGCAATACATGGAAAATATGAAATATTCTTACAGAAATAGAATGAAAGAGTAAAGAAATATGTATCTTTTTATAGAATTAAGAAAAAAGCAAAAGATAAAGCTTGGAAGAAACTCATAAAGTAGAGAAATGACAATAACAGACAGCAGTATAAGGATGTGAGAAATTAATATATTAGAGTAAGGAGAGAAGAAGAAAGAAATTTTGAGAAAGATATAGTGAGTAAAAGCAAAGATGAACCCAAGCTTTTCTACAAATTCATAAATGACAAAATGAAAAAGGACACAATAGAAAAAGTTATTAAAGAAGGGTGGATATACCAATCAGAGAAGGAAATGTGTGAAATAATGAATGAGAGCTTCAAAACAGTGTTCACCATAGAATAATATTTTACAGAACCAAATAGAACATTGCATTGCCACGGATGACAGGAAATCACAGTGCACAAAGAAGATATTTGAAGATCATTGGATAATTTGGATGTCAGAAAAAGCAATGGGGCTGGACAGTGTTTCAGGTTGGGTGCTAAAAGTATGTAAAGAGCAACTACTGGATACAATTTCGGATATAATTACAAGTTCACTAAATGAAGGGAAAGTTCCACTAGAATGGAAAAGAGCCAACGTAATACTGATATTTAAAGGGGGAAAGGTAACTGAGCCGTTAAATTACAGACCGGTGTCACTTACAAGCATTACAGATAAGTTGTGTGAAATAACTATCAAGGAAAAATAGGTTGAACATCTGGAAGAAGAACAAGTCATAACAAACAGACAATTTGGGTTCAGGACAGGACAGTCATGTGTGTCGAATTTAATAAGCTTCTACTCGAGGGTAACAGAAGGACTGGATAACAGAGATGGATGGATGGATGGACACAGTACACCTGGATATAAAAGAGGCTTCTGATAAAGTCCCTCATGGAAGACTACTTTGGAAAATAGAGAACATAGAAGGATTGCGAGGAACTTTGTTAGAGTGGACAAGGGATTATTTGAAGGACAGGGAGATGAGAACCATGATCAGAGATACATACTCATCTTGAGGTAAAATAACAAGCAGAGTGCCACAAGGGTCAATGTTAGCCCCCATTATGTTTCAGATTTATGTAAATGATATTCAAAATGGGATAAACAGTTACATTAATCTATTTGCTGATGATGCAAAGCTACTAAGAGTTATCAAAACCCCTGAGGACTCTTTGGTCTTACAAGATGATAAAAACAAGATCTATATGTGGGGTAAGAAATGGAAATTGGAATTGAATTCCAAGAAATCTCATGTAATGGAACTAGGAAAAAGGAAAAGAAGACTGGTTATGGGACTATTTGATGGGAGAGGAACAAATAATGAAGACTAAAGAGGAAAAAGATCTGGGAGTGCTTACATACGAAAATCTCAACCCTGAAAAACATATAAGCAAGATATTTGGTATATCATATAAAATGTTGACTAATATAAGAGCGGCATTTCAGTTTATGGACAAAGACATGATGAAAAAAAATCATCACAAACATGATATGCCCAAAGCTGGAATATGCAGCTATGGTGTGGTCTCTGAGCTCTATAAAAGATATAAGAAGATTAGAACGGATACAGAAGATTGCTACAAAGATGGTGCCAGAACTAAAGGATATAACATATGAAGGGCTGCTAAAAGAAATGGGACTACCAACCTTACAAGATAGAAGAGAACGAGGAGATCTAATAACAATGTACAAGATAGTCAATGGCATTGAAAAGATAGATAAGGAAGACCTAGTGCTGTTGACAAAAGAGGATGGAAGGACAAGAGGTCATGTAAAGAAAATCAGGAGGAGGCAGTGCGTGATGGATATTGGAAAATACAGTTTTCCACACAGAACAGTGGAAAAGTGGAATGCATTGAATAATGAAGTTGTTACAGCACATTATGTGCATAACTTTAAGGTAAAACTGGGTAAATGGAGACATGGAGACAGGACATTACGAGCCCCGCTTGAACCCTGTACAATACAACTAAGTAAATACATGAGAGAGAGAGAGAGAGAGAGAGAGAGAGAGAGAGAGAGAGAGAGAGAGAGAGAGAGAGAGAGAGAGAGAGAGAGAGAGAGAGAGTATAAAAAAAAGCCGGATTAAAAGTAGTTCTAAAATTTTTAAACATACCAATCAATCCATTTATTCAGTCAAATATTCACATAAGTACCTCACTACTATAAAAGTATCAACCATAGAGCAATAAATACAATATTTACAAATGGAGATGATGTAACCTTATACTACAACCAAATGCTGGTTCATGTAATTTTTGGAAAGCTGACAAGTTTCAATGTCAATATTCCTTAAGTTTCTACTGCACAATAGCAGCTACAGTGTGAAAGGATTAGTCTAAGTTTTTTTTTTTATAAGAGTTGAATGGCAATAGCACAGGAGAATAGTCATAGGCAACAGTACATGACAGGTGCCTTTTTCAGAACTAACAATACTTCAATATTAAAGGAAGATGAATATACTGTGAGGTATACAAATTGAAAGATGATTTGTGGAAATCAAGGATTAATAAAAAAAATGCATATCAACACCAGTTCATTTTAGTCAGAAGACAAAAAATAATAATTCCTTCTACTATATCAAACATCCTTTACACTTTTAGTTAACAAAAAAATATAGCTTAAATTACTCATTTTCATTAATTTGATATTAAATCTTTACACAACTAACACGTCATACACACAAATCCTCCTTACCTTGATGAATATATCTCCAGCTGCCTGCAGCGGAAAATCATCTAAGTAGAAAATCACCATTTTCTCTTCATCCTCCTGTATATCTAAAGTATCCACAGGTGTGTCATTTATGTGAAGGCGGACCTTGAGTAAGGCCACCTCTGAGACAGAGGCCACCACAGCACCTATGCCAGCCGTCCAAACACACACCACCAGTGCTCCATACATCAGCACCAGGTGGACTGGATATAATGGACACATGATGATTATGCGTCACTGAAATTAGAGATTCAAGAATGAAAGATTGTTTTTTATATAGCAAATTCTAAAGTGAAAAAATATACCTATATATCTATGTAATTGCATAGGTGAAATTACTAATGCCATTATAATGTTATATTATTCAGTTACAAATACTTTAGTTTCAATAGTTGCAAATACTTAAAATATATTCATACAATAATCTCATTCAATGATTTTTTTTATATCACAATATTTGATGGACGCATTTTTTTCTATGAAAAAGTGGGTGAAATATTTAGAGAAGAATAAAGTTATAACAAACTGCCAATTTAGCTTTATTATAAAGGGAAGACCATGCATGATAATTTGCTAGGTTTCTTTACAAGACTAATAGATGAAGTACAAGGAAGAGAGAGCTGGGTAGATGCAGTGTACTTAAGACATCAGAAAAGTATTTGATGAAATTTCAAAAAAAGGCTTGTGGAAGATGGAACATAAAGGAAGATTGAGAGGAACAATGCTAAATTAGATGAGGGACTTCTCACAGAATAAGAGATGAGAACTGTGATCAGGGAAATCTAGTCTATTCAATTTAGAGTAAAGCAACCAGTGTTGTACCACAGGGATTAGTGTTAGCACCCATAATTTTCCACATACATTTATGAAATGCAAGAGAGCTTCAGCACTAATAAGAATCTGTTTGGTGATAATGCAAAATTACTAAGAGTAATAAAATGGTATGGTGAATATATGGAGTTGCGACGAAATAATGACAAGATGTATGAC
This sequence comes from Portunus trituberculatus, assembly GCF_017591435.1. NCBI lineage: Eukaryota > Metazoa > Arthropoda > Malacostraca > Decapoda > Portunidae > Portunus > Portunus trituberculatus. The sequence continues at coordinate 18,726,888 of NC_059300.1, forward strand.
TGGAACTAAAGGTGGAAATTGGAAGTCAATGCTGCATTAATAAATGCCATATAATGGAAATAAGAATATAAGAAGACCTGCATGAGACAATAAAATGAGGAAGGAAATCATAATGAAGAGTAAGGAAGAAAGTGATCTGGGAGTGGTTATTCAAGATACCCTGACACCAGAAAGGAATACAAGTTGGATGTTTGGTTCGACATACGTGATGTTAACAAACATTAAGATGATATTTCACTGCAAGGACAAGAGCATGATGAAGAAAATTATAACCAACATGATACAACCCCGGTTGAAATATGCAGCTGTGGTGTGGTCTCTGCATATGAAGAATGATATAAAAAAAGTTGGAAAGAATTCAGAAAATAGCTAGAAAGATGGTACCAAAACTGAAAGACCTAAACCATGAAGAAAGACTGATAGAAAAAGGGCAACTAACTTTGCAAGATAGATGAGAAGACCTAATAACAATGTACAAAATAATTAACTGCATTAAGAAAAAAAGACAGGCAAGACCTGGAGTTGCTGAAAAATGAAACTAGAAGGATGTGATGACATTTAAAGATCATGAAGAGTCAGTGTTTAACATCAGTTTTTATGGGATCTACATGTATTTATTTCTTTTACCTCCAGGATGAAATTTCCCCTTGGTTGAGAATAACTGTCCTACAGAGCCTCACTTTCCTTCAGAGGTGCGTATTCTTTACTTACCTCACGCTGCCTTCAGCCCCACTAACAGACCTACCTATTTTCTATACCCTGGATAGGAAGGCCACACCGGAGGTAAATATGTCAATCCTTTAAGAGTAATGTAACATCAATACAACGAGAAAGAAGACAGCTGCGAATCTTAAATGCCCCTGCTACCTTATCTAATTTATGAAAATACTTCACCACACACCTTGCAAATTCCCTGTAACTTTCGCTCCCGCTCAGACCCGCTGCCCAGCCCAGCCGGTGACACTGAATCCTTCTTCAGCCCAAGGAAAGTACAAAGTAGCCCCCAAAGAAAAATATCGCTCGCTACGCTACAAGCATATACGATTTTCTTAACGTTTAGATAATGCACCTTCCAAGATATATATACTGCTGTTTTTTTTTTTTTTCAAAGAAACAATAATTATAAAATTGCCAAGTACCTCCTTTAAAATCATGTCTTTTATTGCTTATTTACACATTGTATTATGCAACATTACTCCGCTTTAATCCTGGAGGATGGTTTTAGTGCATATAGGCATCTTTGGGATAATGCAAGAGAGAGAGAGAGAGAGAGAGAGAGAGAGAGTAAGGAGAACGTGCACGCAGGAAGGGCACGCACGTAGCCACTTCCTGTTGCGTCATAACAAAAACACAGCTGATAGAGCTGAGTTACGTGAACACAAATGTTGTTCGTCCCAAGTCCATCAACAGCATATTTTATTTTTTTTCCGATGTAACTATATTACAATTTTTTTTTCTGGCACACTGCTGCTCTTCAGTATCTTCGAGAATTTTACCTGTCGAGTTATTTACTGCACTGCCATAGTACAGACATCCCGTCACTTACCTCTCAGTGGTTGCCAGCGAGATGTACACTTACCAATATAGCGAAAGAACTCTCTCTTTGTTACACAATTAGAACGTGTGGTGTGTATATTATAAAATTCTCTCTCTCTCTCTCTCTCTCTCTGCTGTAATCACCCCCCTCTCTCTCTCTCTCTCTCTCTCTCTCTCTCTGGCGACCGCTAGCAAGCCCACCACGCCAGCTGAGAGGTAGGTGACGGTGTCACATGCCCGTGACAAAGTGTTTAGTTGCGTCTTCTGCGCATGCGCGGCCCGGGAGCGAACGAGACGCTATATATTATGTCATGCCTATAGCTATGACAGAATCTGACAAGTGATATTGTGTGAATTTAAACAATTCGATTTCTTTTTTTTTTTCTTTTTAATATTACAGTAGCCATTGGCTTTCAACATGTATCGGTGGAAAGACTAGTGCCTCACTATGGTAGAAAAAAAACCAAAGAGCAGAAATATCACTTTGTTTGATATGGGTGGCCTAAAATATGCTGTGACTGAAAACAGTGTTAATATAGCTCATTTTTCAATGATACACTAAACATATGGGTCTTGAAATGTATGTCATACCTTCTCCATAATCCCGTTGGATGCTTCCATGCCACATTTTGTCACAGCAGGCCGCGGCGTCGTCTACTCCCGGATCGCGCATGCGCAGAAGACGCATCTAAACACTGTCACAGCCACACTAGATCACGGGACAACGGAATAGTCTGTACCAAGTATTCTAGGGAGGATATACGGGTTCAATGGGCGGGCTGGAGGAATTGATTAGGGAACCTCGCTTCCAATAGATGGCGCGCGAGTCGTAGGTAGTAACATATAACATAACATAACATAAATAATAGGATAACAAAGGGCCACCAGGGCCCATCTAGGTTATCCTGTATCAGTCGCACAGCGACCTCGTCATCAGTACTTAAAGATACACTTACAAGTACACAATACATTATATACTAGTTCTAAATATTTGGCCCATTAACGGGCTAAGTCCTGCAGCGAATTCCTCTACAATCTGTGATCCCCATACATGGGGATCATGTCTTGTTTAACTATAGTAAATTTCTTGTTAAAAACTATCATGCAGCACTATACATAATTATATATCTAATAGAATTAAGTGCTTATTTAATCTGTTTTTAAACATTGTCAAACTAGTGCTATTTACAACCGTCTCTGGCAATGCATTCCAGAAGTCTACCACCCTATGACTAAAGAAATATTTTCTTATATCTAACCTGCAGCCTTGCTTTCTAATCTTCCTGCCATGATTTCTAGTCCTACTTCCCACCTCTAAGGTAAAGAAAGAGCTCACATCTATGTAGTTTGTATCTGAGAACATTTTAAATAACTCTTATCATATCCCCTCTTATACATCTCCTCTCAAAAATGAAAACATGTTTAATTCCTTTAATCTATCTCTATACTCCAAGTGCTTTAATGCTGGTATCATCCTAGTTGCTCTTCTCTGAACTGCTTCTAACATGTTGATATCCTGCCTATAATCCTCTTTTCTGAGGCCTGTATGCAATACTCTAAATGGGGCCTAACATAGGAATTATATAAGCTACGCACCACTTCCTTACTTTTATAACTAACATTTCTATTTACAAAGCCCAGGATCCTATTTGCCCTATTTCTTGCTTCTGAACATTGCTTTGAAAATTTCATAGTCCTGTCTATCACTACTCCTAAATCATTTCCCTCCTCGACTGCCTCTAGCCAACATCCCTCCATCTCATAGCTAAAGTTTGTGTTGTCTTTACCTAAATGCATAACCTGACACTTTTTAGAATTAAACTCCATCTGCCTCCTGTCTGCCCATGCTATCTGCCTGTCCAGGTCTCGTTGTATTCTGTAATTGTCCTTTTCACACTGTACTGCACATGCTAGCTTAGTATCATCTGCAAAGTTTGATAGTTTGCTACTAATTCCTATATCTAAATCGTTAATGTACACCAAGAAAAGAAGAGGTCCTAGCACTGATCCTTGGGGTACCCACTAACCACTTCCTTCCACTCAGACATTGCCCCATTTAATACTACTCTCTGTTTCCTATCAGAAAGCCATTCACTAATCCAATCAACTAACCTACCCCTATCCCATGTAGTCTCAATTTGTACACTAGCCTCCTATGCGGTACCTTATCAAACGCCTTGCTAAAATCTAGATATATAACATCTATGCTATTTCCATCATCTAACTCCTTGGTAATATATTCTAAGATATCGAGCAAATTTGTAAGACAGGACCTCCCTGATCTAAAGCCATGTTGGGTATCTCTAATTAATCTATTCTCATTTAAATGCTCCCAAATACTACCCTTAATGATTTTCTCTAGTATCTTACATACTATACTAGTTAAACTGATCGGTCTATAATTATTCGCATCATCCTTCCTACCTTTTTTAAATATTGGTGTAACATTAGCTAACTTCCAGTCCTGAGGTATCTCAGCAAACCTAAGTGATCTTTCAAAGATTAACTTAAGTGCTTCAGAAATACTGTCTACACCCTCCCTAAGTACTCTGGCATGTAGCTCATCAGGACCACTAGCTTTCCTATCATCTAGTTCAAGAATAAATTTCCTAATAATTCCCGGTTTTATATCAATATTTTCTAAAGCTCTTAAACTACTCGTCGCACTGTTTGTAACAGGATTTCCTATTCTTTCCCTAGTAAATACTGAAGAAAATTGTTCATTCAATAATTCTACTATGTCTTCATTTTGATCCACTACTACACCATCTTTTCTGAGTGGTCCAATCCTATCCTTATTTCTTTTATCACTGACCTTGTAATAACTATAATTTTTGGGGATCTTTACTCCCAGCTCTAGCTAGTTTTATCTCTGCCTGCCTTTTACTTTTTTTTATAACCTTACTCAAATCATCCCTGACCTGTCTGTACCTAATCAAATCTACATCTTCCCACTTTTCTGCAACTCTCTATATGCCCTCTTCTTCTCTCTGATCTGCCTACCTATCTCGTGAGTCCACCATAATGGCTTCCTGTTTCTCTGCCTTATATCTTTGTAAGGGATACACTGCATCACTATACCCTTTACTACAACCTTAAAAATATCCCACATCTCCTGTGCAGTTTTATTTCCAAAACTATCTTCCCAGTTTACCTCTCCTAATAACTGACGTAACCTACCATAATTGCCTTTCTGATAGTTTGGGACTCTAGTCTTATTCACTATATTATCCCTACTGGAATTAATGATAAATCTAATTATATGATGGTCACTGTTTGCTAAAGTGTCTCCTACCTCAACTTCCTTTAAACAATGCTCAATATTTGTTAGTACTATGTCTAAAACCTTCCTCCCCCTAGTAGGTTTATATATCATCTGCACTAAATAGTTATCCTGAAAACTTTCCATAAACTTAATTTCACTAGCATCTCCTACCATCCTCTCCCAGTTTACTGACTTAAGATTAAAATCCCCTAAGATAATTGTCTGACTATAGTTCGTTCATCCAAAGAATCCAGGCTGAAACTGCTAGTTCGGTTGGCAGCCCTGCCCACCCCCACCGCCACTAAACCTTCCCGACACTTAAATTTTCTTCAAGTACATTTATTTTTCTTCAAACTATAAACTTGTATATCTATTGAGTTAAGTGAAGAAAAATAAATGTACTTGAAAAAATTCAATGTCGGGAAGGTTTAGTCTACACTGCCAACTGAACTAACAGTTTCGGCCTGGATTCTTTGGATGAACGGACTATAGTACACCCCCTATTTATCTCATCTACCATAAGGTTGTCTACATCTGCTGACTGGTTAGGTGGTCTATAAAAAGCCCTTACTCTAATAACCTTACTTTTGTTTACTCTAACATCCAGCTATAAGGACTCTACTCTGTTATCTACCTTAATACCATTAACCTGACTGGAAATGAAGGATATTTTTACATAAATAACTACTCCTCCACCTATCCTACCAATTCTCTGGTGTAAATACATAATGTATCCATCTACTTCATATTCTTTCCTATTTTCCCTAAACTTTTCCTCATTTACCCATGCGTCTGTGACACATACAACATCTAAGTCCTCCTCAACTATATAATTAGATAACTCGTCCTTCTTGTTCCTAAGACTCCTGGCATTTACATAAAAACATTTAAATCCTGCTACCTTCCTAGATGCTGTCTCCTTATTTGGAATCCTAATCTTATTCTCTCCTATTTGCACCTGGAAATCTTTCCTAATCTTTTCACTATCTCTGTTTATCTTATTTAATTTATGTCTAACATCTTTCTTCTGGAATGCATTTGCTACCTCACCCCCCTACACTCCATTAGAGAGGCGGTGGCATAGTGGATAAGGTGGTGAGCGTGGGATCGGGCAGACGTCCACGCTTAGGTTCGAATCCCACCACGTACAGCCTTAAAACACTTTGCCATTTGTCGAGTGGTTTAAAGTTACCTACGTATCACCATGATACCCAAGTTCTAGGTGGTTACACTCAAGATGAGCTTGGGCAATGATATGGGCCCTAATATGGGTACCACTATAAATAAAATTGCCTGCGCCACTAATGGGCGGAAGCTGAACAGCGCTTCCCATACACTCTTCAAGTGTGCCTACAGGCGCTATAGGCCTTACCGTAAAAAAAAAAAAAATAAAAAAAAAAAAAAAAAATCCCAACTCCAGACATCCACTCAGCACATCCACACCCTTCCCACTCAGATGCACACCATCCCTAGCATACAAATCCCTTCGCCCATAGAACCTATCCCATACATCCACAAAGTTGACACCCACATCCTTACACATCCCTTTGACCCGATCATTTACACCAATGGCCTAAGACAACCATTCCCTGCTAACATACACACGAGGCAAGATTCCTGACACTACACACCTCCTACCACTCTCCCTTATCTTGCCTAACATTTCCCGAAATCTTGCCAATAACTCCTCCGACCCACCTGCTCTGACATCGTTCCCACCTACGTGCAAAACTACTACACCCTCCCTCTCCATCCCCCCAACTCTCTTCTGCACCTCCTCAATCACTGCCTTCACACCTGCACCAGGCATACACACATTCCTCCTCCTATCCCTGTCTTTTCCACAGAAAGTGCTATCTAAGTACCTAACCTGAGAGTCACCCACCACACACACCTGAGGTGTGCTAGGCACAACCCTCCTCCTCCTCCTCTCCTCTACCCCCTTCTCTCTCCTTTCACTTTCACCACAACCACCTCATTCACTCCACTCTCACTCTTCCCCTCCCCCTCCAACAAACCAAACCTATTTTCACACTCAACAGGTTTAGTCCTATCCTCCCTAACTGCCTCTGCTTTCCTTCCCCTCGCAACCTGCCATCTCTGCCCATCCTGACTACTATCTTTCCCAGTCTGGCTCGCCTGCTCCCTCTTCCCCACTTTGCTCTTCCCGACAGAGGGCCAAGCCACCCTGTCGCCCTCAGAAGGTCCAACCTTCGGCCTAACACTGATCTCCTGCCTAATTTTTTCCACTGTCTCCCGAAGCCTCTTAGCCTCCTCCTTCAACTCAAAGATGAGAACTTCGTTCGCACTTTTTCCCTCACTTAGCTTTCTCATTTCCTCTCGCAATTCTCGGTGCTCAAGAGAGAAAACTAGATTCTCGCTCTTGAGCCTACACACCATACACTCAGAAAAGTCAATGACCTTCCTGTCATGCCCACACATGGGAGGATCCATCAGCGGGAGAGGATGAGCGCCGTTACAAGATTAAAAAAGTCAGACAGTCAGTCACGGGAAGGAGCGCAAGGCACATCAACCATTGCTCGTCTCTGCCTGGGCCACACCACGCTCAGTGCTCACTTGCATCGCCTACATCAGTCTTGTGACCCATTCTGCCCTTGGTGTAGGACTACCCTGAGGCCATGGAACATTTCCTGCTTCAATACCCACGCCTCCTCTCTCAACATAGTGCATTACGCTCCTGCTCTCCGCCCTGGCCATCACAACACTCGACATGCCCACCCTCTTGGCGGCCTCAGGCGTCCACCTTTCCTAGCAACCTGCTGTCCTTCGCCTTACTTGTGCCTTCTTGAGGAAGATCGGCCAGCTACCACGCCTGTGATACCCACACAGGAGTACCCCAGGACTCATAAGGATCCATAGATTTTCGTGGTTTCTTTTGAATCCTTATGAGCCCTGGGGTAGTCCTGTGTGGGTATCACAGGCGTGGTAGCTGGCCGGTCTTCCTCAAGAAGGCACAAGTAAGGCGAAGGACAGCAGGTTGCTAGGAAAGGTGAACGAACGCCTGAGGCCGCCAAGAGGGTGGGCAGGTCGAGTGTTGTGATGGCCAGGTGGAGACGCGGGAGCGTAATGCAGCATATTGAGAGAGGAGGTGTGGGTATTGAAGCAGGAAATGTTCCATGGCCTCAGGGGTAGTCTATTCAGGGCAGAAGTGGTTACAAGACAGACGTAGGCGATGCAAGTAAGGAGTATGGTGTGGCTCAGGCAGAGGCGGGCAGAAACGCATATATATATATATATATATATATATATATATATATATATATATATATATATATATATATATATATATATATATATATATATATGTGTGTGTGTGTGTGTGTGTGTGTGTGTGTGTGTGTGTGTGTGTGTATATATATATATATGAACATGTTTTATTTGCCTTATAAATTCATAACCATGAGAGAATGTAGGGAAAAATAAGGGGAGGGGGAGAAAGCATGGGAGAAATTCTAAGTTACTCCTAATAACGTTTTCTATGAAATTACTCGCTTCCAACAGATGGCAGCACCGTCGCTGTCCTCCAAACTTTCACCCACACCAAAACTTCCTCTCTGTATATTCCTTGGTCTGTACTATGGTAGTGCCTTATTTACCTAGTAGATACTTTAGCGTTCAGTTGGATCAAATGATGAATGATGAATGCATAGACATACTAGGTGAAAACCACTTCATTGGGAATTTTGCAGATGTACGCTTCATGAAAAAAGAGCAGAATTGACTGCATCTCAAACAATCGTGTCCAAATAAGGAGAATAGCAAGCCTTATTGCATTTTAATATATTAATAGGAACATACATACATAAATAGATAAATAAATACATACATAAATATATATAAATAAATACATAAAGTAATTAATTACTTAATAATAATAATAATAATAATAATAATAATAATAACAATAATAATAATAATAATAATAATATTATTATTATTATTATTATTATTATAATGAAAATAGCTACTGCCTTTACTAATAACTACCACCAATATCAATAATGGTAGTAATGATACTCTCTCAAATATACTGTTGCTATGTTCACATCCCTCACTATGCTATGGACAACACTACTGTATTTCATCTATCCTCTTCAAATCCCTCAAAACCTTTTCCGGAGGCCCAAACTGGCTTTGTGTTACTCTATACAACAGATTGATCAATCACGCCGCACATTAGACAGGGAAAGTAGATAAGTCCATTGTTAATTCAGTCTCAAATAATGCAAGTCAAGGTGGTAGTGACGTGGGCACTTTCACGAGAGAAAACTGATCGTTTTTCTCCAAAGATGAAAAAAAGTTACAGTAAGTTGTCGATGACTGTCTCATGGAGAATAATTGCGGGGGATTCATGTGAGGCGGCATCTTGTTAAATAAGTAACAAGAATTCTAACTAGCTCACATTCATTGCACTTCCATATCTAGTTTATTATTATTATTTTCTCAATCAGTACATCATATGGTCTACTATGTATCGAGAATTTGATGCCAATAACTGCTGTACTATCAGCTCTGTTAAATGCAGGGATAGAGCATTTTGAAATACTTAACTACTTTAGATAGTTAATGGTACCTAGATAAATGGAGTATTTTTAATCACATTATGAATGTAGAGTCAGTAGGAGCATTCTCAAATTAGTCAAATTAAGGAAATGGCATGATCAGTGGACAGAGGTATGCTTGTGAAGTAACTATAACTATCTTCGTGCATATTTCCTTATCCTGAATAGCCGTCTACTCGATGCAAGTTATCTGCCATCCAATTCAGGACCTGTCACATACATACACCACAAAACTCAACATTCATGTCTCACTGCTTACTACACTATTCAGTCTTATCATATCCTGTGTAGCAATTAATGGGCGGCGACAACAGTGGAACCATACGTGCTTTGGGGTCCGCGAGGTCTCCAAGCGCACGGGTTCGAATCCTGTCCACGGTCTGAGTGTAGGTTGGGCTTCCTCACTCTGGGCAACGGTTTCCTAGCGGGTGGGCTTTGAGATGGGAGGTACCCCAAAAAAGTACCCCATTTAGCCCATAAATTCCCGTGAAAAGCCCACATGGTATAAATAAAAAAAAAAAAAAAACGTACGAATACAACCAGTGGCGGCTCGCCCATAGGAGCTGCGGAGCTGCAGTCCCCCCCAGGCCCAGACACTCACTGCCCAGGTGTATGACTCCATCAATCTCACACTAGAATAATACGCAACTAAGAAATCATCTCATAACAAAAAGTCCTTATATGTTACATTTTTTCCAAATATTTACAACTAAATTTTGAAAGTTTACAATAAAACCAGTCAAATAATTTTTTTTGGGGCGCTTCACCTTTAGTCAAATAATTTTTTGGGGGGCGCTTCAGCTAAGACTTATGAGCTGCAGTTGATGCAGCTCAGCCTCCTTTTACAGACGCTCGCGAGCCTCGGTCCAAGATTTCAAGATTTTAAGATTTCAAGATTTATTAAGAAAAGAGGGGGGAAGATACAAACAAGGGGTGGTACAGTACAAGACACAAAATAACAGAAATACAGAAGAGGAGTAAAGTTGCTGGGCGGTCCAGCCTGCTATTGTTGTAGGGTCGGGATACATTTGGCAAATTATACACACAGATACACGCGGTCCAAGGCAAGGGGTTAGATTATAAGGAGGCGGCGTGACGTCACAAAAGTGAAGCCAACGCGCTATTGGTCCACTGCTGCCCCTATCCCCCTTACACCCAAACCATTGCCGATCACCCATTGAAAATACAAGGGAACGCCCGAGTTACGCTCCTTATTTTCAGTTTTATGTCCATGTTTCGAGGATGCTTACCAAATATGTGACCTTAATAGACTCGCAATACTCGTGGCATACTGTGTCACGAAGATTTAGACTGTAAATCATACATACAAATGAGATAATACAGTGTTTTCCAGCTTTGGTGGACTTGGGTGAGAGTGGGAAGCTGTTTTTGCGGCAAACGTATGACTAAAAAAGGTCATGTACACATGTGAATATACATGTGCATGTAGATGCAAACATGTACGTAAACATGTGCATTTAATTGAAGGATAAATCAAATATATATCAGGTGAAACTTGGCCTGAAGTTTGATTTTTCTTGGTATAGCAATTAATTAACACGTCAAAATTCTCTCTCTCTCTCTCTCTCTCTCTCTCTCTCTCTCTCTCTCTCTCTCTCTCTCTCTCTCTTTATAGCTTTTATTCACAGTAGAATGATTTATGATTTCATGTCACTGTGCATTGGAAAAGCATCAATCACTGAAATTTTACTTCACTGTTTGTTCCGTATCATGCATTAAACGAGAAAAGATCATCTTTTTGCAATAATTTCTTCCGGAAACGTCCTGCTGTATTTCTTTCAATATTGTAGCTACTTCGCATTAACATCGTTAACAACAGATCTACATGACATATTTAGGAAACTATAATGTGGTTTACATAAGTTAAACCATCAGTTCTTTCTTAGTTTTCCTCCAGTAATGAAAAAGAAAGCGGCAAATTCCCATTTCTTAACATCGGAGAAGGCAATATTTTGGATATAAGTTGCGATCGTAAGCTGCGCCCACCGTCTCATAAGCTCCGCCCACTGGCTTAATTTTTTTAGTACAGCGGGATAGGCTCGCGGCGTCTTCTTCAATATAACCTCCTTGGTCCAAGGCTAATGTTTACATTGCGTTATATGGTTTATAAAATCCTTTGTTTGCTTATTTTTTTCTTTTAATTATTATTATCATAAGTAGGTACTGTTGTGTGAAGCTTGCAGTGACACAGTCCCTCCATTCTGTTTTTCCACGAGCTGCCACTGAACTCAATCATCTCAGTGGATTGTATTTCATTTGTATACAGTATGTACTAACACGACACGCGCTATACCACCACGCCACTGGCACCATTAACAAGGCTCACATTTGTTTCGGAGAGAGAGAGAGAGAGAGAGAGAGAGAGAGAGAGAGAGAGAGAGAGAGAGAGAGATTTGATAGGTAACTAACTTTTTTATAGTCTCCTATCCTTAAGTCAACATCAAAGGACCGATGACATACCTATTCTTCCAACATCCAACCAGAGTATACATTCGGAGAACGTTTGTATATATATATATATATATATATATATATATATATATATATATATATATATATATATATATATATATATATATATATATATATATATATATATATATATAGGCGGCTTCACACGTGCCAATTTGCGACTGAAATTTTACGTCGGTAGAGTTTCCGACTCATCCTTTTTAGTAGGAAAGTGTCACACGTAGCGACTGTAGAGTATCGACTAGTTGGCGCCCTGGCGGGAAGTGAATGTAAACTTACAGCTAACCGCCAAGAAATAGAAAATGCCTGTGGATACGTCCCTGACTAAGTAGAAGGAAAGAAAGGAGTGTCTACCACTCTAAATTAGCCTACATTTCTCGTAAGAAAATTGTTAATCTTAAGAAGACTATGCACAATTGCCATCAAATTAAATCCTGACAAATCTTCAATTTTCACCTCCAACAACACCAACACCCTGCATTGAGGGAAACAGTTCTTGTAGATTAGCAGCTATTTCGTCGTATGACGATTTGAGCAAGCTTTTTTAAAACTATAATATAATTTCTGGGGTCCCAGATGTGTTCCTTTTCTCTCACCAACTCTAACATCTCTATACCTGGAGACTACAATTTGAAAGCTTACTCCGTGACGTCACGACGTAAATAAAGTCGCAAATCGACTAACAAGACCAACATGTTGGTTTCTCCAGTCGCTAGGCACCGATTCTGACTCGGAAACTTAAGCGACGTAAAATTTCAATTGCAAATTGGCACGTGTGAACCCGCCAGCTAGAACTCATGGCTATAGTGCGCTCTCTCTCTCTCTCTCTCTCTCTCTCTCTCTCTCTCTCTCTCTCTCTCTCTCATGAACCAGCCTTTATAATTACCTGCTGCTGGCACAGTTGAGACTCTGGAGACAGAAAATATACAAAGCTCTCACGCGCGCAAATGTTGAACAAAAGTAAGGAGAAGATAAAAGTGAGAGGCCTTGACTTGAGTTGTGTTGCATCTCACCGTGACTCGCAAGAGACGACCAGACTCGGGTGGCGGGGGCAGGGGCTGACAGGGTGGAGAATAGGTAAGGATGGGAGGAATGGACGAAGAGAATATAAGGTAGTGTTATGGGGCTGAAGGTGATGGTGGGAAGTGATGACGGGGAGGAGGGAAGAAGGAAGACTGTATGGGGAGAAGGGAAGAAGGAAGACTGGATGGGGAAGAGATAGATGACGAGGGGGGATGAAGGATTAGGAAGGAATGCATGAAATGGTATACTCACGGACGATTGATTCTCTCTCTCTCTCTCTCTCTCTCTCTCTCTCTCTCTCTCTCTCTCTCTCTCGGTGACCTTGAGAGCATCAAGTAGGAAAATCATGCAAAAGTCAGTGAGGACATACACTGCAAGCATAAAAAACAAAGTTGACTCCCCATGCCGTCTTCAATTTTTCTCCCTTCCACCACCACCTCCCTAACATTTTGCATCACAACTACATAATGGCAAAATGAGGAATGACAACAGTCTTGCCAACCGGATGTTACAACACACACACACAAGCCAGAGGACCAGGGTTCGATTCCCCGGCCGGGTGGAGATATTTGGGTGTCTCTCCTTTCACGTGTAGCCCCTTTTCACCTAGCAGTGAGTAGGTACGGGATGTAAATCGAGGAGTTGTGACCTTGTTGTCCCGGTGTGTGTTGTGTGCCTGGTCTCAGGCCTATCCGAAGATCGGAAATAATGAGCTCTGAGCTCGTTCCGTAGGGTAACGTCTGGCTGTCTCGTCAGAGACTGCAGCACATCAAACAGTGAAACACACACACCTATCGCACCTAAATTTCACGAGTGTTCAGAAGCCGCTGGTGTTGTTGATTAACGGGTGCGAGCGTTGAGAACAGTTGCCACAGAGTATATCGCCACAGAATAAGCATCCTTCAGCACCATTGTCTGGCTGGGTGGATTGGGAATTTCCTGCCAACCATCGATGGCGCACAGCTACCTGATGGCAACCCTGCGCGCAGGTGTCCTTCGCAGCTGTTTACTTGTGCTTATACATTTCTCCGTATTTAAAGATAAGGTCACTGACTGCATTAAAAACTTGTACCAATGACAAATGTTTGAAGTAAAATGAAAAATAAAATGTAAAATTACAATCTTCGTATTATATAAGAGCTGCAATATTTCACGTCCTATTCTTTGTCCGAGATGATAGTGGCTTTTCTGTGTGGTTTAATGGAGGACTGTTCCAAGGATATCTCCAGTTGTCACAGTATAAAATCACACTCGGCAACCACTGTGCGTGTATTTCTTACAAGCTCCACCACACCCATGGAAGGCCGAAGCTAGGTTAAGGATTTTTTTTTTTTTATTTCTGGTCGCTTTAATATATTTCGATCTCTTCTCAAAGACTACTTATTTCTCACTTAAATTTTTACATAAGGATTATTTCTTTACTAGAGAAGAACCACGATACAAAAAAAAAATGTGAGGGGAAAAATTGTTATTCCAAAAACATTACAACAACAACAACAAGAACAACAACAACAACAACAATACTACTACTACTACTACTACTACTACTACTACTACTATCACTATATAAGGAGGAGGTAGTAGACACCTACCGAAACAATAACTTACTCCCAGTGAGATCTAATAGCACTAGTTTAGGAGGTGCTGTGAACCTTCCATTAAAGCTAGTTGTGATCCCGTTGAATGTTTCCCTTTGTGTCTCACAACTCAAGGGGGTAGTCACAGCCTACCCTCTAAAGACAGCTCTCCTTCTTCACACAAAACTACATGCACTTACCACACATACACCCTTCACTCCAAATCAAAATTTAAAAGAAAAATGGGACCCAAAATAAACAACGCCTCGGACTCCCCCCTGGGAAGGGGACCAAAAATGTCCCCAGGTCGGACACCTCTCCTGTTGAAGACCACAAATGCCTTGACACCTCCCTCAACTTTTTCTACATTAACTTCTGCAACATTCGCGGTCTTAGATTTAATTTTCAATCTGTGGAACACCACCTCTCCTCTACTAAACCTCATCTTCTTTTCCTCACCGAAACACAGCTGTCTGAGGCAACAGACAGTAGCCCCTTCTCTGTTCCCTCCTACTTTCTCTATTCTCATTTTCATTCCAAAGCTGGATGTTGCGTCTATGTACGCAACGACTTAACTTGCTCTCGTGCCCACGCTCTTGAGTCTTCCGAATTTTCCACCATCTGGCTACGACTTAACAGTCACTCTCAAACTAAATTCATCTGTGCTGTTTATCTCTCCCCTAACTCTTCTGACTATAGTAATTTCTTCGACTACTTATCTTCTACAGTGGAGCACATTCTGTCCCTCTATCCTTTCGCTGAGATTTCCATTCTTGGAGATTTCAATGTTCACCACCAGCTTTGGCTTTCCTCTCCCTTCACTGACCACCCTGGTGAACTAGTCTTCAACTTTGCTATCCACCATGACCTAGAGCAACTGGTGCAGCACCCTACTCGTATTCCTGACCGTCTTGGAGACACGCCCAACATTCTTGATCTCTTCCTCACCTCTAACCCTTCTGCTTATGCTGTCACCCTTTCATCTCCGTTGGACTCCTCCGATCACAATCTCATTTCTGTATCTTGTCCTATTTTTCCAATCACTCCGCAGGATCCCCCAAAGCGAAGGTGCCTCTGGCGTTTTGCCTCTGCCAGTTGGGGGACCTGAGGAGGTATTATGCTGATTTTCCTTGGAATGATTATTGCTTCCGTGTCAGAGACCCATCTCTTTGTGCTGAACGCATAACAGAGGTGTTAGTATCTGGCATGGAGGCGTACATTCCTCATTCTTTTCTCAACCTAAACCTTCTAAACCTTGGTTTAACTCAGCCTGTTCTCGTGCTATACATGATAGAGAGTTGCCCACAAAAGGTACTTGAGCCTTCCATCTCCTGAATCTCATGCACTTTATATCTCTGCCCGGAATCATGCCAAGTCTGTTCTTCAACTTGCCAAACACTCTTTCATAAATAGGAAATGTCAAAATCTTTCAAACTCAAACTCTCCTCGTGACTTCTGGCATCTAGCCAAAACCATCTCAAATAACTTCACTTCTTCATCTTTCCCTCCTTTATTTCATCCTGATGGCACCACTGCCATCTCTTCTGTCTCTAAAGCTGAACTCTTTTCTCAAACCTTTGCTCACAACTCCACCTTGGACGATTCTGGGTTTGTCCCTCCCTCTCCTCCTCCCTCTGACTATTTCATGTCTACAATCAAAATTCTTCGTAATGATGTTTTCCATGCCCTTGCTGGCCTAAACCCTCGGAAGGCTTATGGACCTGATGGGGTCCCTCCTATTGTTCTCAAAATCTGTGCTTCTGTGCTTGCACCTTGCCTGGCCAAACTCTTCCAACTTTGTCTATCGACTTCTACCTTTCCTTCCTGCTGGAAGTTCGCCTTCATTCAGCCTGTTCCTAAAAAGGGTAACCGTTCTAACCCCTCAAACTACCGTCCTATAGCTTTAATCTCTTGCTTGTCTAAAGTTTTTGAATCTATCCTGAATAGGAAGATTCTCAAACATCTGTCACTTTACAATCTTCTGTCTTTTTTTTTTTTTTTTTTTTTTACATTACAAGGGCACTGGCCAAGGGAAAACAGTGTTGGAAAAAAAAAAATCCCGCTGGTTGCCAGGCCCTGTTTAGAGGAAAGTAGGAGAAAGAAAAAACAAAAAAATCTAAAAGGAGGGTCCAGTTAACGTAAGAGGTGTCTTGACACTCCTCTTTTGAAAGAGTTTAAGTCATAGGCAGGTGGAAATACAGACACAGGTAGAGAGTTCCAGAGTTTACCAGTGTAGGGAATGAAGGAGTGAAGATACTGGTTAACTCTTGCATTAGGAAGATGGACAGAATAGGGATGAGAAGAAGTAGAGAGTCTTGTGCAGCGAGGCCGCAGGAGGGGAAGGCAAGCAGTTAGCAAGTTCAGAAGAGCAGACAGCATGAAAACAGCGGTAGAAGACAGATAAAGATGCAACATTGCGGCGGTGACTTAAAGAATCAAGACAGTCAGTTAGAGGAGAAGAGTTGATAAGACGAAAAGCTTTAGATTCCACCTTGTTTAGTAAAGCTGTGTGTGGATCCCCAGACATGAGAGCCATACTCCATACATGGGCGGATGAGGCCCTTGTACAGAGCAAGCAGCTGGGAGGAGAGAAAAATGGACGAAGACGCCACAGGACACCTAACTTCTTGGAAGCTGATTTAGCAAGAGTAGAGATGTGAAATTTCCAGTTTAGATTTTTAGTGAAGGATAGACCGAGTGTGTTTAATGTAGAGGAGAGGGAAGTTGAGTGTTATTGAAGAAGAGAGGATAGTTGTCTGGAAGGTTATGTCGAGTAGATAGTTGTAGAAATTGAGTTTTGAGGCATTGAACAAAACCAGGTTTTCTCTGCCCCAATCAGAAACAAGTGAAAGATCAGAAGTTAGGCGTCCTATAGCATCTCGCCTTGAGTCATTTAATTGTTGTTGGGTTGGGCGTCTGTTGAACGCTGTTGAATAATGCAAGGTGGTATCATCAGCATAGGAGTGGATAGGGCATTGAGTCAGATTTAGGAGATCATTGATGAATAATAGAAAGAGAGTGGGTGATAGGACAGAACCCTGTGGAACACCACTGTTGATAGTTTTAGGGAAGAACAGTGACCGTCTACTACAGCAGCAATAGAACGATCGGAAAGGAAACTGGAGATGAAGGTACAGAGAGAAGGATAGAATCCGTAGGAGGGTAGTTTAGAAATTAAAGATTTGTGCCAGACTCTATCGAAGGCTTTCGATATGTCAAGGCCGACAGCAAAGGTTTCACCGAAGTCCCTAAAGAGGATGACCAAGATTCAGTTAGGAAAGTAAGAAGATCACCAGTAGATCTGCCTTTACGGAAACCATACTGGCAATCAGAGAGAAGGTTGTGAGCTGATAGATGCCTCATTATCTTCCTATTAAGGATAGACTCAAAGGCTTTAGAAAGGCAGGAAATCAAAGCTATAGGGCGGTAGTTAGAAGGATTGGAGTGGTCACCTTTTTTAGGGACAGGTTGAATGTGAGCAAACTTCCAGCAAGAAGGATAAATAGAAGTAGAGAGACACAGATGAAAGAGTTTGACCAGGCAGTGAGCGAGTTCGGAAGCACAGTTTTGAGAACAACAGGAGGGACTCCATCCGGACCGTAAGCCTTCCGAGAATCAAGGCCAGAGAGGGCCAGGAAAACGTCTTTATAAAGAATTTTAATTTTAGGGATGAAGTAGTCAGAGGGTGGAGGAGTAGGAGGAATATGCCCAGAATCATCCAAAGTTGAGTTGGTAGCAAAGGTTTGAGCGAAGAGTTCAGCTTTAGAAAAAGAAGAGACAGCTGTAGAGCCATCTGGATGAAGTAAAGGAGGGAAAGACGAAGAAGTAAAGTTGTTAGAGATATTATTGGCTAGATGCCAGAAATCTCGAGAGGAGTTAGAATTGGAAAGACTTTGACATTTTCTATTGATCGCCAGTATGGCTTCCGTCAAGGTCGCTTTACTGGTGATCTTCTGGCTTTCCTTACTGAGTCTTGGTCATCCTCTTTTAGAGATTTCGGTGAAACTTTTGCTGTTGCGTTAGACATATCAAAAGGTTTTGATAGCGTCCGGCATAAAGCTTTGATTTCAAAACTGCCCTCTTACGGTTTCTATCCTTCTCTCTGCAACTTTATCTCAAGTTTCCTTTCCGACCGCTCTATTGCTGCTGTGGTAGACGGCTACTGTTCTTCTCCTAAACCTATTAATAGTGGTGTTCCTCAGGGTTCTGTCCTGTCACCCACTCCCCTAATTCTGGCTGCCGGTTTTGGCACTTTTTCTACTCTTTGGAGAGCCAGCGCTCAAGTGGACTTTTTTCTAACTTTCATTTTTTTGCCCTTGGCTGGCCCTCTTCCCTACGTAAAAAAAAAAAAAAAACCCTACGTAAAAAAAAAAAAAAAAAAAAAAACTATCATCAGTCATATTTCATAACTTTCAGTACTATATATTCAGTTTGTCAAATGTCCGACCCCCATAGGTGCATTGTAGTGATGCTTCCATCCTGGAGGGGTCCGAGGGGTCTCCAAGCGCACGGGTTCGAATCCTGTCCACGGTCCGAGTGTAGGTTGGGCTTCCTCACTCGGGGCAACGGTTTCCTAGCGGGTGGGCTTTGAGATAGGAGGTACCCTAAACAGTATCCCCTTTAGCCCATAAATTCCCGTGAAAAGCCCACATGGTATAAAAAAAAAAAAGGAAAACTGAAAAAAAAAAATCTCGGTTCCATATCTTATCAGTGAAGATGAAAATGCACGAAGATACTGCTCATCTCTTGAAGTAATCAGATACACATGACACAAACCTCACCGAATAGATAGTCGTGCAGGGATGCCAAAAGCGTGCGGTTCGGACGAGATGCTAGAGATTATAATAATAATAATAATAGTAATAATAATAATAATAATAATTAGTAATAATAATAATAATAATAATAACAATAATAATAATAATGACAATAATAATAATAATAATAATAATAATAATTATTATTATTATTATTATTATAATAAAAGTGGCAATAGGAAATAAAAAACAAAAGATAAGAAAATAAATAAAACGGTAAAAAATCATTAAGGAACACACACACACACACACACACACACACACACAATGCACTGAAGGACACTGCATAAAAGATAGTCAGAATAGTCGAGTCGTTGAAAGTATAATGCAGCAAAATATTCGGTTCTTCTTTACTTAGTACTTCTTTCTCTATATTCGTCTTAACTTTATAACTTAATTCTTTTTTCTTTTCTTGAGTGTGTTCGCGAGTGCGCTCACTCACACACTGACAGACCCAGCGCGCGCGGGGTGCCAAATGGAATGATAAAAAAGCAGAGAATAAGCGTTTTGAAACTTCCCTCGTGAAATAATTCAAATCATAATTGATAGAAGGCACAATGTGATTCTTAGTTAGCGATAAACCAACACTTCTTGTCAATACGTATTCCATCAGAAAAAGAAATGAAAGTATAGTTGATAGTTAATGAGTAAAAGATGCGGCAAAATCCTTCTTAAACTACCATTACTGTCATGAAAAATATCCTTGAAAGCCACAATAACTAAGCTGAGTCAATTCGAAGCAGTCAATATGATGCACCAACCTTTGGGGATAGAAGTAAAGGACGCACCAGGCATCATGTGTCACATGGTGCTTGGTTAAGACAAAAACAGGCAAGGTAATAAGGAGAATGACAAGATGACGCTTGAGAAGATAGCATGGGTGGCGCTATTGAGCTGGAGGAAATTGATTAGTTTGATAAAGATATGACCCAAGGAAAGGATTGGTGCCTCAATATGGGCATCATTAAGGGTGAGGATGGCAACCTTGAAGGTATTTCCAGGATTTGCGTCACTCACGTATAACAAAGTAGAATCTTTTCCCATCTACTTAGATACGCAGCAGAAACTCCAAGACAAAGCTTTGACCTTTATTAATCCGGTACACATTACCGTTATTAATATTTACTGATTTGCCACATCTTTCCTTAATTACTCTTGTTTCAAAGTTAACTAAAAATATTGGACTCGGACGATTACCGGTGTTCCACAAACGTGAAACCTAAAGTAAGACCAAAATTGTTGCACAACTCCAAGCTCTGATAAGATACTAGATAACTCCCTGTGGGATTACCTTATAGTGGTCAGTCTCCTCTATACAAGGGGAGACTCAGTAAGGTTGTAAAGCATATCTATAATCTTGCTTGTCTAAACAAGGCAGGTACACAACGTGCTTGTATTGTTACGTGGCTGAACAGAGATGTTATCCTCTGAAAACAAGATGATTTGTTCTTTTGTGTGCCTGAGATATGATGAGAAGTTATCACAGAAGAGACACCAGAGTGTAGTGTCCAACACCTGAGCCTGTTCTGTCGCATCTCCCTCTCCTCTCCTCTCCTCGATCTTTAAACACTACCGAACAACATTATTTTTGTAACAACTGCGTCAAGCGTTTTACTGTCTCCTCCCACGTGGCTTAGGGAAAGAAGAAGAAAAAAAATCCCTACATCATGATTGATTGATTTAAAATTCAGATAGCTTACGTACAGGACAAGGTAAATCCCTCCTCCTTTACTATTACTACTACCACTACTGTTACAAGTACATATGAAGAAATCTAAACAACTATACAAGTCATACCTACTTATGTACTACCTCCCTCTCTTCAACTCGATGCCAGCCACCCCTTGAGCTGCCCATCACCACGAGACTTTGAGCCGCAGACAAGACGTTGTATACAGGTAATCATCCTAGCATGCCTCTCGGCCCGATGGGCAACAATTGCACTCATTGATTTCCTGAGATGAATGGCTCCAATGGCCTTCCCTTCGATGCGAGGACGTCAGATATCTATACTGATATTCCTCTAACTGACTGAAGGGCTAATCGTACTGTAAGCTTGATGTCATCCTAGCTGCCCACACAGTAGAGACGGTCTGGAGATAGGTGTCATTTCTTCCACACAATTCACGCTTTGCCGCCACAACGTGCTGTCGAGATAAATAGTCACATGATATTGTATGGAAAATGAGATCCCTAATCACCAGGACAAACTATAACGTTATGCTCCATGCGCGCAGTCATAAACCTTCCTTGTGATGATGCATGAACGTTAGGACAACTAAGTAAACACACACACACACACACACACACACACACACACACACACACACACACACTAGTGCTGTTACTGTTATATGATAACTTAAAAACCTTTCCTTATAGTCTACTATGACACGGTGCAGTAAGTGGTAGTTATCACAAATGCTGTTTACAAACAACAAGATATTGTGTGATGGTAGTGCATCCAAAGAGGCAACTATACGCTATTCAGATCACTCCATCACATCATTTGATATGTAATAATGTTATTTGTGGAGAACGGGGAGGAGGTTGAAATTGCATGGTAAGGCCACATACCAACACACAGGAAAACAGCCACACATCCACGTCTTCAACCACGCCCATCGTGCAACGAAGGACAAGAGGAAGGGGAGGGAGGGAAGTGGTTATGCTGCAGTGCAACGTGAGTCCTGAGAGAGAATCATGGGGGGGAGGGGAGGGAGGGAAGCATCGTGTGACGGTGGGGAAAGTATAAGGCTGGAGGGAAGGCGCGCTTCTGGAGAAATGCGAATGTTATTTGTTGGCTTGCTTTTGCTTTCTGAAAGAAATCTGAAACCTCGATGGTGAATGCAAGCAGAAGGGAAGGAGCGAGTAATTAGTCTTATTAACTGTTATCTGAACCATCCACTACGGTGTTTGAAGATAGCATGTAAGGGAAAGAACGAAAAAAAAAAAAAAATGGCCACTGTGTTCGTTCATGGAAGAGTGAAGATAAAACTGTTCTTAATGACGCCACAACCTTGACGTGACAGCAGACAACTATTGCTTTTTCTCCCGAGACGCGCAGCGGACAAGATAAAAAGTACATTACAAAGATAGTGCAGTACAAAACAAACCTAAGTGTGAAATATAGTTGAGACCATATAAACAATTAGAAGCGTCTAGCAAACAATGTACTACGTAGGTGTACTAGATTTAAGGGGATGCTCTCTCTCGGTTGGGCTCGGAAAGCAAGTGGCACAGCGAAAGTCGTCGCTTCCAGTGGAGAAAGTAAGACGCGTCAACAGGTGAGGTGAGCAGCCACGGTGTTCCAGGTACTCCATGGGAATGGTGGAGGGTGGTCAAGGTTAGGTTAGTATATAAGGGTAGGAGGGGGGCCGGCGGGAATCCCGATGTCCAGGGTTTTCCTAGCTATCTTTGGTTTCTTCAGGCGGAATTCTAGTATCGGTGTGGTGAATAGCTACGCGCCGAGGGCCTGCCGGTGCGCTACAATTATACGTGCTTGACTTTGTGAAAGTAAACTTTTCGCTCATATCTAGAAATAAACTGGAGCCAATACACATTGGCCTCTACCTCGTACCCTACAGTAATAGCAGATACGTGTTGGAAGACCGTTATGCACTACATGGTTTTCTAGGGTGGGGGGAGGAATAATATGAATAAAGTAAAAGAGAGATGAAGCATTACAGACTATCTGAAGTTAACTTGGATGCAACACAGCGCTAAAACTCACCTGCACACTGTAAACAAGAACCCAGCGACAGAGGCACAACCACGCCGCGGTGTATATCAGACAGATGAACAGTCCCGTCAACACTGGAGAAGTGCGGGAGCCTCCGCGACTACACAAGCCAGACGGCGCCACACCACAGCTCTAAACTGAAGGGCGGTGGGCGGGGCTAGGGCAAGCAGCATGGCGCACCAGTCACGTACGGCTTAAAAAACAGTTTCCCAAACTTTTATATGCTTTTTATCGTCCATTCACTATACTTATCAGATCATTCTTGATGACCCTCTAACCTCTCATATAATATAAACAGTATTGGCCACACGCCGCCAGCAGATATATTGAAATACTAGAGAATCCTTATGCATGAAAAAACAAATTAAGAATAAACATCTGACATACTTGAACAAGATCAATTACTAACACAAGAAAATTGCGACTAAGACCGTTCTGAGCTTTTCAAGTTATATGTTAGGTCCCAACCGTCTCTTAAAAGACTAAGTGGTAGGGAGCCAACATCGACAACATAGTCGGCAAGGCGACACGAACGCAGCCCTACAAGCAGAGCGGACTTGACAGAAAGGCGGCAGGACAGCAACTGATTTATTAACAAATGGTAACCCAGGCATTGGCTCGCTATGCTGACTAAGTGACGTCAGTAGGCTGACGTGTCATCCTTTATATTATCAAAGAAATAAGCTATATAAACAAAGAAATAATGAATGTAACATGCAAAATATATATAGATTACAAAATCAATACAAACCTCACATTTAGCAACTAACAAACACATCTTAGAAATAGAATAATCCAGTACCCCACACCATACATTTTAGGACAAGTAAATATAAGTGTTTGAGATCCAACATTATACTTTCATACAATTACCGAATTTAAGGATTCCCTCGATCGAGGAGGCCATCATTCCTTCCCTATCTGGAAACCCAACTCGAGGATCTATTCCAAGCCATCACATGAGCCAACCTTCTTATCGCTTGCTACATTTGTTTGCCACAGGTCGTTACTTCATCACTCTTTCATTTACTGTTTCTTTTGGGAATGACGTTTCCTGCAATGTTTTCACAAAATCACCTAGCTCTTTTGTTAGTTTGAAATCAGACTTCTGCCTTAAACCTCCCAGAATACCCTCTGATCATCTCGCTCTCCGATTCATGCGAGATTGTTGCACTGTACAGTACTGGGGAGGCAAAGCTAGTAAGCCAGCACGATTATAGGCTATACATACCATGGCAGAATGAAACGAACTTGAATGCCACGATGCTGCCTGAGAACCTCAACATCACGCAGCAGCTGTTTGAACGCAGTAAACAAATACAACAAATGTTTACACACATGTCGACCATGGTAAGAAGCTTCACTGAAAGTGTAGATCAGTGCACTGTACACACAACTGACAATTCACACTGGAATTGCACTACTTTTACATAACTGTTAGAAATAAAAAAAAAAAAAAAAAAAAAATTTGGTTTCCACCTATAGCTCGCTACTATGCAATATATGTATAACACACACACACACACACACACACACACACAGTGTGTGTGTGTGTGTGTGTGTGTGTGTCATTAACAAGGCCATCAGTCTGGGTCTCTCTCCCCACCTGATAGTGTGGCTTGCCGACTTCCTCAATGGGAGGCGACAAGCTATGCGCTATTAGGGCTCCATGTTCTCCTTCCAACAGCTGACATGTTCCCCAGGACACCAAGACGAGTCGGTCCACTGTGGTTCCTATTACTGATTAATGATCAGACGCTCTCACCAACACCCCTCATCGCTGGAAGTACGTGGATGACTGCACCATAGGCACAAAAGAGACCCGGACTATTCGGCACTTCAAGCAAAGCTGGAGCAGCTAGAGGCGTGGACTGAGGAGAACTGGATGACAATACACCAAAATAAGACTGGTGATGCACGTCTGTACCTCTACAGCGGCATGCAGTCCCTATAGCTCCTCCCTAACTCTCGATGGACCGGCCCTCATCGCCTCCAAGTGGTTCGGTCGACCAAGCATCTCAGTGCAACAGTGAACGACCATGCAGCCAACCTAGAAGCAGTGCAGTATATGTCACCACCACAGTCAGGTCAGCGGCCTGCAGACTGTAGCCTGCGTACTTAAGACTTACATGCTGCGCAGACACAAGTCACTGGGGACGCCGGCAAACGAGTTGAGAGGGGTGTACCTCATCTTCATCCTCCCCAGACTTATGTATGCCTCCCCAGCGTGGTCATCCTCTCTCAGCTCCCCTAAACAGCAGCAGCTGGAGAATGTGCAAAAGAGGTCGGGCGTATAAGGTCATTCTCGGCCATGCCTACACCAGTTAACTACGACGACATGTACCGTGGCCACTCTGAGTTTGCCGAAGTTGTCTGCCAAACACCAATAGGCCCTGGAGAAACTTTTTTTTTAGGGGGGTTACTGCGTCACCCACGCCTGCGCCACATGCT
The DNA here is from genome assembly GCF_017591435.1 of Portunus trituberculatus. Taxonomy (NCBI): domain Eukaryota; kingdom Metazoa; phylum Arthropoda; class Malacostraca; order Decapoda; family Portunidae; genus Portunus; species Portunus trituberculatus. The sequence goes on from NC_059300.1 coordinate 18,752,375, forward strand.
CTCCCCTGATGTACTACCTCGCCCGGTCCGTGCCACAAGACACCACAACAATTAAGGTACGTGCGTGGTGGTGCCCTTGAGGGCACCATGCACGATACTTTTTCTCATATATATAAACGACATGCCAGAGGGAGTGAACAGCTACATAAATCTGTTTGCGGACGAAGCGAAACTGTGCAGAGTTATAAAGCAAAAAGAGGATTGTGAAATAATGCAGGAAGACCTAAATAAGATCTGGAAATGGAGTAAAAAGTGGGAGATGGAATTCAATGTGGACAAAAGCCATGTCATGGAAATGGGAGAGAGTGAAAGATGGCCAATGGGAATCTATAAGATGGGAGATGGAGTAGAACTAGAAAAAGTAAAAAAGGAAAAGGACTTGGGAGGGACGATGGAAGAAAACAATCAACCGGTAAGCCATATTGATAGAATTTTCAGAGACATAATTTGCTAAGGAATATTGGATTAGCATTTCACTACATGGACAAAGAAATGATGAAGAAATTGATAAGTACTATAATAAGACCCAGATTGGAATATGCAGGAGTTGTGTGGACCCCTCATAAAAAGAAACACATAAGGAAGTTGGAGAGACTACAAAAAATGGCTACAAGAATGGTTCCAGAATTTGAAGGGATGACATATGAGGAGAGACTAAAGGCTATGGATCTACCAACCCTGGAACAGAGAAGGGAGAGATGGGATGTGATACAAGTTTATAAATTGATTAACGGAATGGATCAAGTGGATAATGAGAAACTGATCCTGAGAGAAGAATATGACATTCGAAGCACAAGATCGCATAGTAAAAACTGAGGAAGGGAAGATGTCTGAGAGATGTTAAAAATATAGTTTCCCGCAAAGATGTGTTGAGACTTGGAACAGTTTGAGTGAGGAAGTGGTGTCAGCAAAGAGTGTGCATAGCTTTAAAGAAAAATTGGATAAGTGTAGATATGGAGACGGGGCAACACGAGCATAAAGCCCAGGCCCTGTAAAACTACAACTAGGTAAATACACACACACACACACACACACACACACACACACACACACACACACACACACACACACACACACACACACACACACACACACTGGGGAAACCAAAACAATTTACATAAGAAGAAATATGTCACAAGATGAGAGAATGAAGATGAAGGAGCTAGTATCTGAAGTGAAGGAGAGGAATGACGAAAGAACAGAGGAGGAAAAGATCAAGTTTTTTTGGAGGATGAGAAATGGGAGGCTAAAGAAGTGGTGGATAAAACAGACGGAATAGGCATTACATGGAAGAACGAGACTAGGAATGGAATAAAAGTGACTTATACGAACATAGATGGATTTCTGTCTAAGAGGCTAGAATGTATGGATTACCTAAGAAATAACGAACCGGACATAATGTGTGTAGTGGAAACAAAGCTAAGGCCCGAAATAAAGCTAGACTGGTTTGTTGTAAAACACTACAAAGTATGGAGAAATGATAGAAAAAATAAAGGAGGTGGTGGTATAATGGTTCTTACTAAGGAAGATCTGATAGTGAAGGAGGTGAACTATAGTAAGAGAAATGAGGAAGTGATAAGTATGCTTATAACAGATGGCAAGAGGGACATTAATATTATAACAGTATACATACCACCCAGAACCAGTGCTTGGGAATATGAACAGTACCAAATGGTGATGAGAAATACTCTAGACAGAATGAAGCAAGAACTCATCAGAAAGGATAGAGTGATGATAGTTGGAGACTTTAATTGCAAAGAAATAGTGTGGGAAGACTACGCAGTGGTGAATGGTGATGAGTGGGCAGAAGAATTGTTAAAGGTAGCAACAAATAACTTGATGACACAGTGGGTGAGATCACCAACAAGGTGCTGGGGACAAGATGTTGCAGCAAGGTTGGATTTGGTATTTACCAGGGGAATCTCTCTAAAAGAGGAAATTTAACATGAAAGTCCCTTGGGGAAAAGCGATCATGATGTCCTAAGCTTTGAGCTGGATACAGAATTAAGCACGAGTAAGATTGTGGAACGCAGGGAGGAAAAATTAAATTATACTAGGGCAAATTATAACCATATAAGGGAGTTCTTTAATGAAATTGACTGGTCCGTGGTATACCAGGAAAGAGATATGCAATTGAAATACGATAAATTTATGGATTTGTATAACTCTGCTGTGAAAAAGTTTGTGCCATATTACAGAAAGAGGACTTTAAATAATAAACAGTGGTTTAATAGAAATTGTGAAGAAGCAAAAAAGAACAAAGAAAAGGCATGGAAGAAACTTAAGAAAAACAGTGATGTATTATCAAGGAAGGCTACAAAACAGCAAGGAATAGATATGTTGAAGTAAGGAGAACAGCACAGAAGGAATATGAACAGAGGGTGGTGGAAAACTGTGATAGTGACCCAAAATGTTTTACAAATTCATAAATGGAAAACTAAATAAAAGGGAGGCAATAGAAAAGGTAAAAACGGGAAGAAGTATATGAAGATGCTGGAGAGATAGCTGAAATTTTGAACGACAACTTTTGCAAAGTGTTTACAAAGGAGGAGCATTTTATGGGAGGAAGGCCTACGGAAATAAAGCAAATGCAGGACATCATGGTTACTAAGGAAGATGTAAGGAAAATTATAAGCAATCTGGATATTAATAAATCAATGGGGCCTGATGGCATATCTGGGAGGTTGCTAAAAGAATGTAAGGATCAATTGTTGAACCCCATATTTGATATTGTGGAAACCTCCATACGAACAGGATTAGTCCCGAAAGAGTGGAAAAGAGCTGACATTGTGCCTATATATAAGAATGGTAGTAGAATGGAACCGCTAAATTATAGACCAGTATCGTTGACTAGTATATTGTGCAAGGTATGTGAAGAAGTAATTAAAGCTAAGTGGAGTGAGTATCTAGAAAGTGAAAACATTCTGAGTGAAAGGCAGTTTGGTTTCAGAAAAGGAAGATCGTGTGTATCCAATTTATTATGTTTTTATTCAAGAGTGACTGACATACTACAACATAGAGAGGGATGGGTGGATGCTATCTACCTGGACTTGAGAAAGGCCTTTGATAAAGTACCACACAATAGACTGATGTGGAAACTAAAGATGATTGGAGGAGTAAATGATAAACTAGCAAAATGGATGGAAAATTACTTAATGGGAAGAGAAATGAGAACAGTGGTGAGAGGAAGGAAGTCCGAGTGGAAGAAGGTAACCAGTGGAGTTCCACAAGGGTCAGTGCTGGGTCCCATCATGTTTTTGATTTATGTTAATGATATGCCAGTAGGAATTGACAGTTACATGAACATGTTTGCGGACGATACTAAAATTATGAGGAGAGTAAAGAATGTGGAAGATTGTAACAAGTTACAGGAAGATCTTGATAAAATATATGAGTGGAGTAAAGAGTGGCAGATGGAATTTAATATAGACAAGACCCATGTTATGAAAATGGGAAGAAGTAGATACAGACCAAACTGGGATTACAGGCTGGGTGATGAGAAAATTAAAGAGACCAATGAGGAGAAAGACTTAGGAGTAACCGTGCAAAACACTTTGTCACCGGAGAAACACATTAACAAGATTTTTTGGAAAACATACAACATGCTTCAAAATATTGGCCTTGCATTCCACTACCTAGATGAAGGAATGATGAAGAAGATATTATGTACCTTAATAAGACCCCAGCTAGAATATGCAGCATGTGTCTGGTCACCGCATATGAAGAAAAATGTGAAGAAGGTAGAAAGGGTACAGAGGCTGGCAACAAGGATGGTACCAGGACTCAGGGAGTTAGACTATGAGGAAAGACTGAGGAAGCTGGGGCTGACCACATTAGAAGAGAGAAGAACAAGAGGAGACATGATAACTATGTATAAATTGGTGAACAAGATTGACATACTGGATAGAGAGTTGATAAAGGTGACCACAAGTAATCATCTCCGAGGACATGGAAAAAGCTAATAAAGGACATCTGTCTAAATGACGTGAGAAAATACAGTTTCCCGCATCGTAGCATTGATAAGTGGAATAAACTGAGCAGTCATGTCGTTGACGCGGTGTGTGGCAATCAGATGAAAGAGAGATATGACAGGAATGGACAAGGAGACAGGACACAGAGAGCTTAGCTCGGGCCCTGTAATACACAAATAGGTAAATACAAATAGGTAAATACACACACACACACACACACACACACACACACACACACACACACACACACACAGTGTAGTGTAGGGTAGTAGCACGCGTGTTCACAACCGAAAAGGCCCAGATTCGAGTCCCGGGCTTAGCAAGGCATACGGGCCTCTTAATGTGTAGCCCCTCTTCACCTAGTAGCAAGTAAGTACGATATGTAATTCAATGAGTTGTGGCCTCGTTTTCATGGTGTGTGGAGTGTGGTGTGATCTCAGTCCTAAGCGAAGATCAGTCTATGAGCTATGAGCCTGCTCCGTAATAGCGTAATGAGGAAGGCTGGCTGGATGACTTAGTTGGGTGACCAGCAGACGACCGTGAATGTAATACACACACAAATCCAGTCTTAACTGTAGTATGCACACGCCGTATTAATGTCATAATGACTGTCTTAACGGCGGACCATGGACATGCAGTTGAGCACAGACAGACGAAATAGAAAATTGAGATGAAGGGAGAAGTTAGCAGAGTTCCCGCAGCAATACTAAAATAACTAAGGTATCCTTTAGAAACTCAGAGGCTGAACGAGAAAGAGTGACAGAAAACGTTCTTCTCTTCTACCTCAAGGGATGACTTTCTACTGTTTCACGCAAGGCTGTAGATTTCGCCTCTCCTACTGACAGTAAGTACTTAAAACCATCCTTGTAGCTGCTTGTGATCACCAACACCACTCCATACTTCATACATGGTCAGCGATGGATAATGTAAAGAAAATAGTTTTTGAGTGCAGATGTGTATAAAGACAAGCAAATTTAAACAAAACTTGACAAAATAGTTTGTTGCAAATTTAGTTTTGTTTAGGGGCAAAACCGTCAGCAAACCGTACTATGAGCGAGTGCTGTAAACCTACAACGAGAGTGTGACACCCGCCCTGTCTTCCACTTCCATTCCAATGCCAACACTACACTTTCCCTAATCAAATTTACCTCCAACATTTTGACGGTAATTTCCTCCCACCCTCAACCGTAGATATAGAAATGCTACACATGTAAGGTATACTCATTAGACTTGAATCTCCGATAACAGTACTGTCACTCTTTCTTTCTTTTCATAACTTACTTTTATCTGTTTTATTTGACTTTCATCCTCTTTTTATAACTACTTTTACTTTTGACCACACTAGCTATTCATTCCCTTTCATTTCTCTCAGTCCAAGTTCCCGCAACCCCCTTTTTTATTAAACGTAATTAATTTCTTAGGCATATATTGAATTTTTATCACCATTTCTCTCATAATTTATTCCCTTTATCTACGTAACTCACAATGATAAATAAACTATTTTAGGCTGACTTCCATTTACGTGTAAGTCGCTTATTCATCTTATAGAGATAAAATACTCGTATATATAAAACAAAGTCAATGAACTGTTACCTAGCGGCTTGAATGGAATTCAGAAGCAGGAATTCTCACTAAGATGTGAGTTGTATGCATTTATCTACTATTTTTAGATGTTTCCCTTGGTAGACAATTTGGTTTTCATGCATGTTTCTTTTCAGGGACAGGGGAACATAGTTTCAATTGTAGAATACATATAGTCTGCGAGAACTTGTATGTGGTCATACGTTTATTACATGTAAGTTAACGTACTCTCTAACCAAACAACAATTCCTCTCTATTCTAATTATATCACCTCTTGTCATTACATCTCAAATGTTGTTAGATATTCAATAACTTCATCTGTTTATTGTTTACTGTTTTGTGAGACAGGTACCCTATTTTCCATTCAGGAACTAAAACAAGGTCAGAAGTTAAATGCTATGTTCAATTCCTGTCAAGTTTGATTTCTGATGAACAAACGACACTAAGACATGGAACATAGAATCATCAATATAATAGTGGATTGGGCAAGAGGTTTGTTCGCGAAAATTTATGAATAATAGTGATGATATAGCCTAGCAGAACCCAGTGGAACACTACAACACTACTGTCAATAGAGTTCAGCATGAGAGTTGCTTAAATGGAAGTCTGAAATGAATAGAGACTATATGATGGAAGCTTTCTGCTTTATGATTTACGACAGATTCCAAGCTTTGATGTGTTAAAAGTAACAGGAAAGGTTTAACCAAAATCTAGATGTTTTCCCTATTGAACGAAGTATATAGTTTCACTATAGTAACATTCCTTAACATTGCTATAGTAACATTCCTTAACATTCATTAACACAATCAAGTTTTCCTGTCCCAGATTGTTTAATTTAACTTGTTTATTTAAATTACATTATTTTTTCATAGGAAAGGAATGAGCAACAAGCACTGCTCACATGTTCCAGATTTTACAGTAACGTATCATAATACTAACACAAAAACTTTTTTTCTTTACCATAATGACAAGTCTTATTGCCACATTTTCTTTGTAAATCCTGATATGCAATTGAGACTTGGGCAGTGAAGACACATTTCATTGGTGCGGTATTGACAGTGTGGCTCTCAATATGCTGTAACTGAATGAGAAGGGTTCTAACAGTACTGTCCAATGAAAATTTCACTCATCGCCATAGTAAGAATAGTAAGCTTGGCCAGAATAAGTCTCACCCACCTGATAATGTCTTGTTATTTCCCGCTGTCCAATACGGACACTGACCAATACGTACTAAGATACATCCTTTGCGACTAAAGTCAAGGCTTTAGTGACAAACCCAAAAGCCGTGAAGAGAGAGAGAGAGAGAGAGAGAGAGAGAGAGAGAGAGAGAAGTGAAGGGGGGAGAGGATATGCAGTAAAGGCTTCAAGTCAGGGGTGAGAACAGGTAATTTCACTTCATTGAGACTGATAGTGATGTGGTGCATGGCACAAAAAAAAAAAAAAGTCAGCAGGTCTTTTAGTTCTTCGTTATGATGGAACAAGACCTACAGTCTACTTTAGATGGATATTCAGATGCAATATTCATCAGGTGGTAGTGTGACTCCACGTATGGATCTTAAGTAGCCTAAGCATATAAAAAAAAAAAAAAAAAAAATTCAAACCATGATTTCACCATGTGGTTTGCTCCACAGTGACATTAGGAGTGACACACTCCAGGTCAGTCTATTTACTATACGCGGCAGTATTTTCTGGCGATGACAGGGACTGTACCTGCAATTGGCAGAGTTCACTAAGACAAGTAGACTGCAGGCGTGGTACCTCACACCCATTCATCACAAAATGCCTGCACCTCATGTACTTACCTGTTGACACGCAAAGGAACACCAATTACTGGCGAAACTTAATTCAAGTTTTTTTTATTCAAGATTATATCACAATCAAGTGCTGCTACAATAGATCGGTGACTGTTTACTAGTCTCGGACGAACTGTTGTTGCTGCTGCTGCTGACTATGAGACTCAGACGACAGACGCATTTGAGGGTGACAACACTTATACTTTGGTAAAAAAAAAAAAGAAAAAATAATTGTAGTAGACACCAAAACATCAGTCAGAAGGAAACTTTATTGGAGAAAATTCTGGCTGATATTAGGAGAGCATAGACAGTTCTCCATTATGTCTAAAAGATAATAATAATAATAATAATGATAATAATAATAATAATAATAATAATAATAATAATAATAATAATAATAATAATAATAATAATAATAATAATAATAATAATAATAATAATAATAATAATAATAGAGAGAGAGAGAGAGAGAGAGAGAGAGAGAGAGAGAGAGAGAGAGAGAGAGAGAGAGAGAGAGAGAAGCAATAACTAGTTGCAGATCAATGTAAAAAATATATGTATATATATAAACGAACGCTACAAAATTAAATACCCAAGAAATTTGCGATCATTCACACAAACACTTATAGAAACACGTATACATAAATAAGAAGTAATTTATAACCAACTAAGCTACATTGGAATAAATTTCAAGACATGTTCCAAGCATTACTTCTTACTTTTCTCACCTAGGAAGGAGCACAAGCATATTCACATAAAGACAAAGCCCCTATCAGCAGTAGTTGGAGCAATTCCTCGCTTGTTTCGCTCTGGCCATGAAGCACAAAACAGCTTAAGTAACCCGAGAATAAAGCTTGATAGAGTCGCTGTGAGGGCTTTCAACGGCTGCTATGAAAGATATTTTTTACATAAAAGACAGCCTAAAATATCGAGCGCCATCTAGACATAAAAAAAAGTCAGATATGACGCCTCTGTCCTCCATGCAGTGACACGGTGAGGCTCAGCTTGAAGCAACTCGTCGACTTGCTGCAGCTGATAATGTGAAATATTCTCAGTTACTTTAATTGATTATTGCTTGTTTGACCAATTTTATATGCCATCAGTTTCTTCTCTTATTTTAACAATTAAACTCGCATGAAAATTTGTGAAAATCGCTAATCCTTAAAGACTCGCAAGACAAACTTTATTAATTTATCATTCTTAAAAAAGATAAATAAAATAAATAAATAAAATTAATAATTCTTTCATTTGACATATATTCTGTATCTGAAAATAAATACATATTGTAACCAATAGGATGTAAAATTTAATATTGATGTAATATTAAAAATTATGAGGGCAAAATAACATTACTAATTGTCTGTCTTGAGCTTACTGCTGCTAAGCCCCAAAACACACACACAAAAAAAATAGACCAATAGTTCCTTTAAATGTGTATAAAACATCACTACACATACGGATACGTTTATTGCACCCATCGTAGTTAGGAGAGTTAGGAGGAGACGCCAACCACACCTTCAGGCGTGAATACTTCTTGAACCGCCGGCTGGTTGGGTGGTGGCCGCGGCCTCCCTCCTCCCCTCTTCTATCATTATCAAATGGCGAAGAGAAAATTGACACGTCATAGGCAATTATTTACCACTGTAAAGCATCACTGTTTCTTAGCTTAAAACGATACTGACAACAACATTCTTGCGAGTCTTTTTTTTGGAATGGAGTCAGTAAGCAACGGGTGCACGCAGGTGACGCCCGCCACCCCTTACCGCAGCCGTCACCGTCACCGCCACCTTCCAATATCTTCCAATACATGTATGTACATAACCTGCTGTTGACCAATGTAAGACTGCAAGGACCAAAGCTGTAATTTTTTCAGTACATGCGACTACACAATACGTACGGATCCCTCGTGTTGGCCTTATACTTGAGTTTTAAAATTTTCGATCACTGGTTCAGCTTGTCGCTCGGAAATCTACAGAATAGGGGCGGCAACGCGCCTCTGCGTCACTCACACTAAGGTACACAATATGAATATCCCTTCACCGTCCTTATCCCCAGGTTATGCAAGCAGGCCTGCCGGTGGCTCTATCTAGTCTGAAGGTTTGTCCCTGTGGGCAGGGCCCCTGCAGGAAGTGTTGGTAACAGCGACCGTCAGCGTGCCAGTAATGGGCCGTCATCCCTGAGTGGCAGCTGCATGTCAAGCGATTGGTGGTTGCGTCCTCGACTACCAGCTGGCCTTCAGGACATGGACCATTAGTCATGCGCTCATAACAAGTTTGGGACTCTTCGTGCAACACGTGAGAAGTAAAGCAGTTGCATTCTGTCTTGCCGGAAGTCTGGTTGAAGCTAAAGTACATCCCCGCAGGGCAGGGGCCTACAGAGTGTTGCTCGTAGCACGAACCATCCTCTTCCCAGAAGTAAGGTGTCCACTCTTTGCGGCAGTGACAACCAGATATACCCGTGTTGAGATCGAGATAGAAGAGCTGGCCAGCAGGGCACGGTCCTCGCGAATACTGACGGTAGCAGCGCTGATCGGGTGTCCAATAGAACCAGTTATCGAATCTTGTGCAATGCGTCTTAGGCTCACACACAGCAACGCCAGGCTGCGAGAAGACTAGCCAGTCTCCAAGATGGCAAGGTCCTCGGGAATACGGCTCAAAACAGTGGCCGTCGGCTGTTGTGACATTGCCTGGCAGACACTTGCACTCAGTCTTGAGTGTATCCAAATTGCGAAGGTAACAGTTGATGCCGTCGTGACAAGAGGTCTGATTGCAAGGCCCGGCAGTGTTCAGTGGGTAGCAGGCACCGTCATCTTCCAGCATGTAGCCATCACGGCACTCACACACGGGCTCCAGCGTTCGGTAGTCGAACTTCAGCATGTGTCCTTTGGGGCATGGTCCTTGCTCATACAAAGGATAACAGTGGCCATCCTCACGATAGTAATGCATCACTAGCTGGGGTGAGCAGGAGCAGAAGCCCTCAGTGGATTGTCCACGACCCATGAAGAGCTGGCCCACCTCGCACGGCCCTTGGGTGTATTCCTGGTAACAGGCACCGTCCTGCCACAGAGCCCAGAATCCGGGACACCTGCAAGATAAAAAAAGTATTAGACATAATTCTTAAAGGTTCTTCTAGTAACTCACTCTCTCTCTCTCTCTCTCTCTCTCTCTCTCTCTCTCTCTCTCTCTCTCTCTCTCTCTCTCTCTCTCTTTCTTTCTCGATCTGTCTGTCTGAAATTCTATGTAAATAATTTCGTTCTCATTTTTCCACATGGAAAGAAATACATGTTAAGTCCCCAAGTAAACTCTATCATGACACTGTTGTAATAATTCTAATAATAATGGTAAACTATAATGATGATAATGATAATGATAATGATAATGATAATGATAACGATAATGATGATGTTGATGATGATGGTAAAAATAACAATAATGTTAATAATAATGTGGGGGGTGATGAAGGAATCACGGCCTGGTAGGGGAACACTATTCTCGACTAGCTTCGCCCATAAGGTTTCTTCAGGAGAATATTCTCATATTCTCCTGAAGAAACCCTATGAGCAAAACTAGTCAAGAATAAAGCGTTCGCCTACTAGAACGTGATTCCTTCACCGCCCTCCAGAACTCGTCATAATATTCCCGCAACAACAACAACAACAACAACAACAACAACAACAACAACGACGACGACAACAACAATAATAATAATAATAATAATAATAATAATAATAATAATAATAATAATAATAATGATAATAATGACTAAATGATAATAACAGTAATAATAATAATGATAGTAATAATAATGCGATCCCATAAGAAAATGGGAAACGCCAACAGATGAAGATAGTGATAATAATAATAACAACAACAATGATAACAATAATAATAACAACAATAATAACAAAGTAACAAACATTTCACTTATCGACGAGTACGACAGACCTGCACTCAGCATGTCCCGTCTCGTTGGCCACCAGTTGCTGGCCCGGGCCGCAGGGCCCTCGGGTAAACTCCGGGTAGCAGAGGCCAGTCCTGGGCCAGTACACGTGGTACTCGGCACACACACAATCCTGCTTGCCGCCCACCACCACTGCGCTGAAGCCATCAGGACACGGTTTGAGCTGCCGTTCCCTGGCCGGTCCAGCCCACGCTCCAACCACCGTCATCATCATCACTGCCACCGCCAACATGCTGTGGGACAGAATGGTACGTCATTAATTCAATGCCGATAATCTAATAAACAAAAATTCTAACACTATTTTGTTTAGACATCCATGCTACATTCAAACTTTTTAACTAGTCGAACCCCCAATGAAGTTTAGAAATTTCTATCGATCTCTTATCTTTTAATTCTAAGAAAATAATTCCGATGGCAAAAACCATGTGCAGTAGTAGTAGTAGTAGTAGTAGTAGTAGTAGTAGTAGTAGTAGTAGTAGAGTAGTAGAGTAGTAGTAGTAGTAGTAGTAGTAGTAGTAGTAGTAGTAGTAGTTAGTTGATATGCAGTTTGAAAAAAAGGTAACACACGGGATGAAAGAGCGTATAGGGCAGTAGAGTTGTGACACAATGAGGGTTGATTGAAGGTAGTGTTGCCAGCGCTGCTTAAATTTCTCAAGATTAATTACTGTAAAATTTATGGTTTGAATTCAAGAACTTACCTATTTTTCTTACCTAATGATACCTTATTTTCTTCAGATTTTTACAAATTATAATCTAAAATTTCCAGATAGAAGCTTCAATGGTCCCTTCGATCCTAGAAATTATATTCGCCGTCCTCCCGGTTATTCATCGGCTCCCTTTCGATCCCCTGGATATTTATTGACTCCTTGGATGGTCCAATCGAACCCTGGGAGTCGATATCGACTACTTTGAGAACCACTACTCTAATGGCTAGATAGACTATAGTCCGTAGGCTGCGGATATATTTCATGAACTTGTGGCCTTAATGTTTTATTCCTTGTGCCGCCAATGAATACAAACTGTTTATCATCGTCGGTCAGAGATAATGACTATCTAGGGAAGGGGCAGGTTAAATTAGCCATTTAAGTATCCCCGGAAATCTTCTTGTGAACCTCTTGGCCTAGGGGTTCGCGAGTCCCAGGTTCAGAGCCCCTGAGCTAGGATGAGCTGTTCTTATCCGCCCCTGAACCAGCACCATACGCCCAATCCGTGACAGAGAGAATAAATAATAAGGTACAATCATGATTAATTCGCTTCAAACCATGTGAGGACTGACTAGCTGAATACTCTCGTTGTATGTACAATTTTTCAACAACAAATAACGTTTCTGTCAGCATTTCTAACACTACCTATGTTTACGTAAGCAAATCAATGCAAAGAATCGCGTTCAGGTATACCAAACTATTTATATCATAAACTTAATTCAGATTTTATCAAGAAGTAAACATTCACATGTACTGAACATATCTGAGTTTTTCAAGTGTAGTACACACACACACACACACACAGACACACACACACACACACACACACACACACACACACACACACACACACACACACACACACACACACACACACACACACACACACACACACACATCGAACCCCAGAGGACCGGGGTTCGATTCCCCGGCCGGGTAGAGATATTTTGGTGTGTCTCCTTTCACGTGTAGCCCCTGTTCACCTAGCAGTGAGTAGGTACGGGATGTAAATCGAGGAGTTGTGACCTTGTTGTCCCGGTGTGTGGTGTGTGCCTGGTCTCAGGCCTATCCGAAGATCGGAAATAATGAGCTCTGAGGTCGTTCCGTAGGGTAACGTCTGGCTGTCTCGTCAGAGACTGCAGCAGATAAAACAGTGAATTACACACGATACGAAACTGTGCAGAGTTATAAAGCAAAAAGAGGATTGTGAAATACTGCAGGAAGACCTAAATAAGATCTGGAAATGGAGTAAAAAGTGGGAGATGGAATTCAATGTGGACAAAAGCCATGTCATGGAAATGGGAAAGAGTGAAAAACGGCCAGTGAGAATCTATAAGATGGGAGATGGAGTAGAACTGGAGAAAGTAAAAAAGGAAAAGGACTTAGGAGTGACGATGGAAGAAAACAATCAACCGGTAAGCCATATTGATAGAATTTTCAGAGAGGCATATAATTTGCTAAGGAATATTGGATTAGCATTTCACTACATGGACAAAGAAATGATGAAGAAATTGATAAGTACTATAATAAGATCCAGATTGGAAAATGCAGTTGTGTGGACCCCCATAAAAAAAAAAAAAAACATAAGGAAGTTGGAGAGACTACAAAAAATGGCTACAAGAATGGTTCCAGAATTTGAAGGGATGACATATGAGGAGACACTAAAGGCTATGGATCTACCAACCCTGGAACAGGGAAGGGAGAGAGGGATCTGATACAAGTTTATAAATTGATCAACGGAATGGATCAAGTTTATAATGAGAAACTGATCCTGAGAGAAGAATATGACATTCGAAGCACAAGATCGCATAGTAAAAAACTGAGGAAATGAAGATGTCTGAGAGATGTTAAAAAATATAGTTTCCCGCAAAGATGTGTTGAGAATTGGAACGGTTTGAGTGAAGAAGTGGTGTCAGCAACGAATGTGCATAGTTTTAAAGAAAAATTGGATAAGTGTAGATATGGAGGCGGAGCCACACGAGCGTAAAGCCCAAGCCCTGTAAAACTACAACTAGATAAATACAACTAGGTAAATACGCAACTTACACCGCGTAGTGTAGTGGTTAGCAAGCTCGGCTCACAACCGAGAGGGTCTGGGTTCGAGTCCCGGAAAGCGGCGAGGCAAATGGGCAAACCTCTTAATGTGTAGCCCCTGTTCACGTAACAGTAAATAGGTACGGGATGTAACTCGAGGGGTTGTGGCCTCGCTTTCCTTGTGTGTGGAGTGTATTGTGGTCTCAGTCCTACCCGAAGATCGGTCTATGAGCTCTGAGCTCGCTCTGTAATGGGGAAAACCGGCTGGGTGACCAGAAGACGACCGAGGTGAATTACACACACACACACACACACACACACACACACACACACACTTACTTCCATGATCTATGCGAAAAGGTATTTCACTAAGTATAATTCATTGTAAGAAACTTTAGTCAGGCTGTGACCTAGAAAATGTTGATAGAGGCATTGTTGAAGCCTCTCTAGTGTTGCAGAGACGTAATGTCTCACTGGCTGCAAAGGAAGGAGTGGCGGCCGGCGGAGGAGTGGCACAAACACTTTAATTTGTTAGAAAAAGCAAGATGTAAAGATGGGTGAAAGGGAGAGGCAAGAGTACCAAGACTGCAATTTCTGAACCATCGCTAAAGAATCCGTCCATATGATGACTTCCATACTTCTTTAGTTCTGTGTGACTCAGAGAACAAAAAGAAGAAGAAAAAAAAAAAACGTGTGTAAAAAGCACGTCTGGAGAGCTGGAAGGTCTTAAAATTTGTTTTGTACGATAGTAACAAAGACTAAAGTTCACGGGTGCAAGTGCCTGAGGATTGAGAAACGTGGGAGCAACGCCAAGACGCCCGCGGGGAGCTGGGTCACTAGGGGACGCAGGCACTATGTCAAAGCTATTCTTCGCCTGTAAGAATGTGTTCAAGGGCATAAGGGAGAACGAAGAGATTAATAGCAGGAGGAGAAGAAAAAGAGAGGAGAAAAAAGAGAGGAGGAGGAGGAGGAGGAGGAGGAGGAGGAGGAGGAGGAGGAGGAGGAAGGTTGTAGAATCTCACATCGTTCTTTCGTCCATGACCCTTTCTATCCCCAGCCCCTTCCACCCTCCACCTCTCGCTGCTATCAACTTCACTCACTTTCATCCACTTTTATGCAGGCGACACTTCTGATAATATCACAAAATAAATCTATCCACTCAGAGGATCCCATCATGAGACGTTTTATGTGTGCTAAGTATGCGGACAAACATGGTGCCTTTATCACTCCGAAGAAAACGGGCTCGTTAGTTACAAGTGGGCTGCAAAGGCCTACCACACAGCTCGATCCTGCTTTTTAAGAAAGTAATGCACCAATACCTGTCTCCCTGTGATACTACGTAGCTACAGTACATAGCTCACAATATCAATATCTGATCGTATATTGTCATCACACATACATAGCTGTACTTTTCTTTTCTCTTACCCGATGCATTCATAAACTTGATAACAATAACAACAACAAGGACAACGACAACGATGATGACAACACCAACAACAACACCAACAAAAAAACTTTTACTTCAACACCAACAATAACAGCAACAACAGCAACCAAAAACAACAACTATTACTACTACTACTATTATTACTACTACTGCTACTTCTACTACAACTACCACTACTACTACTACTACTACTACTACTACTACTACTACTACTACTACTACTACTACTATTACTGCTACTACTACTACTACGACTACTACTACTACTACTACTACTAGTACTACTACTACTACTACTATACTACTACTACTGCTACTACTACTATTACTACTACTATTACTACTATTACTACTACTACAGCCAGAACTACAACAACTATTACTACATCCACCACCACCACTACTACTACTACTACTACTACTACTACTACAAAATCAAATAGGAAGAACAAGAAATGATTGGTGGCAAGGATTGGAATTACTGCTATTACTACTACTGTTACTGCTACTACTACGACCATCACCACCACCATCACCATCACCACTGCCATTACTACTGCACCACTACCAGTGTGATACACTTAAGATAGCTAAAAGCATCCTCGGCTAACCAGGTGAAGACGGCCACTGCTATATTATCACGCCAATCGTCTTACTGTCTCATAAATAAACATTTTCCTGGACTCTCTTTTCGCCCGGTCTGGCATGAGTCATCACTGACAGAGAGAGAGAGAGAGAGAGAGAGAGAGAGAGAGAGAGAGAGAGAGAGAGAGAGAGAGAGAGAGAGAGAGAGAGAGAGAGAGAGAGAGAGAGAGAGAGAGAGAGAGAGAGAGAGAGAGAGAGAGAGAGAGAGAGAGAGAGAGAGAGAGAGAGAGAGAGAGAGAGAGAGAGAGAGAGAGAGAGAGAGAGAGAGAGAGAGAGAGAGAGAGAGAGAGAGAGAGAGAGAGAGAGAGAGAGAGAGAGAGAGAGAGAGAGAGAGAGAGAGAGAGAGAGAGAGAGAGAGAGAGAGAGAGAGAGAGAGAGAGAGAGAGAGAGAGAGAGAGAGAGAGAGAGAGAGAGAGAGAGAGAGAGAGAGAGAGAGAGAGAGAGAGAGAGAGAGAGAGAGAGAGAGAGAGAGAGAGAGAGAGAGAGAGAGAGAGAGAGAGAGAGAGAGAGAGAGAGAGAGAGAGAGAGAGAGAGAGAGAGAGAGAGAGAGAGAGAGAGAGAGAGAGAGAGAGAGAGAGAGAGAGAGAGAGAGAGAGAGAGAGAGAGAGAGAGAGAGAGAGAGAGAGAGAGAGAGAGAGAGAGAGAGAGAGAGAGAGAGAGAGAGAGAGAGAGAGAGAGAGAGAGAGAGAGAGAGAGAGAGAGAGAGAGAGAGAGAGAGAGAGAGAGAGAGAGAGAGAGAGAGAGAGAGAGAGAGAGAGAGAGAGAGAGAGAGAGAGAGAGAGAGAGAGAGAGAGAGAGAGAGAGAGAGAGAGAGAGAGAGAGAGAGAGAGAGAGAGAGAGAGAGAGAGAGAGAGAGAGAGAGAGAGAGAGAGAGAAGAGAGAGAGAGAGAGAGAGAGAGAGAGAGAGAGAGAGAGAGAGAGAGAAT
>NC_059300.1:18776935-18784435 GCF_017591435.1 Portunus trituberculatus
GTCTTCCCGCTACATGCAGTAATAGCTTGACTTCTATCAGGTTAATTTCCCCTCGTAGTCGACAGGTGAGAGGAAGACCTGAGAGGAAGGCCTGTGCGGAGCAGGCCGGAACGGTGGTCTGGGCCGCGCATCCCTCCCCGGGCTTTGTGAAACTACGCCGGCCCAGTCAGTACCGTCATGCATTGTATATGACCATTTCCTTTCCTTTTTTTTTTTCCTCTCTACGTGTGTGTGTGTGGATGGAATTACTCGAACTGTCTCATGCGAAATGCCCATTTTTTACTCACACACACACACACACACACACACACACACACACACACACACACACACACACACACACACACACACACACACACACACACACACAAGATTTATCAAGCGTAGTTTTATGTAGGCGCATTACATTAACATAGGATGATGGAACAGTATAAGATAAAACTAACACGAGATCAGAAAGAGAAGATGAATATCAAAGGTGTAAAACCAGAGGCTAATTACTGATACATGGAACGTTACACACACACACACACACACACACACACACACACACACACACACACACACACACACACACACACAGTAGGGAGGAGTTCAGGCGAGCGATCCCTCCTTTCCAGCAAGATCTGTTCGCAATTACGTGTCATCACATGAATGGCCGGGAGTTGAATTGCATAAGAGGTTGTTACGAGAATGTTTAATGAGAGCATTGAGGAATATGAATGTTACAACCTTTAATATCAGGACCGCATCTGTGAGAGCTAAAAAGAGAGCATGAATTTGGCCAGGTAAGAGGCACAACGATTATTATTTTTTTTTTCCAGCAGGTAAGGTATAGTGCGCTTGCAATAGATAGGTAAGGATTCAAAATATTTGCTGTAATATGTCGAATATGTTTCTGTCTTTAGTTTGTCTGGAAATATTATTTTTGGCCACTGCATTTAGGGTAT
This sequence comes from Portunus trituberculatus, assembly GCF_017591435.1. NCBI lineage: Eukaryota > Metazoa > Arthropoda > Malacostraca > Decapoda > Portunidae > Portunus > Portunus trituberculatus. Next base: position 18,777,886 of record NC_059300.1, read on the forward strand.
GGTTCATTCCAGCATGATTACAATTACTACTTCTGATACCCCTCCTACTGCTATTACTATTATTGTTTCTGCTGTTGTTATCGTTGCTACAACTGCTTTTGTCTATTATTACTACTAACTGCAACATCAACAATGCTACTACAACTACTACTACTACTATTACTACTACTATAAAAAATTATACTATTGCTACTAATATTAACACTACTAATAGATAGAGGAGGAGGACAATCGATGGGAGTTCAAAAGGAAAGGAAAGAGATGGGAGAGACCGGGAGGCCAGTGGTGGTGGTTGGAGGGCGGGCTGGGGGTATCAACTAAGCGCACGAACTTTAAGCCCTGTCACTCCAGTCCCTTCCCTTTCTGTCATTGGACTCTTTGCATACTTTTAATTCTTTCCCTCTCTTCTTCCTTTCTGTTCTCTCCTCCCCTTCCTTAGCAAGCTTCATGACGTGGGAGGGGGATGGGGGGTGTTAGTTAACTGCGTCTGATTTACGTCAACTTTGAGTAAACGTCTGAGACCTTTTTCAGCAGCGACCACCCCCGGGGCATGGTGTTTACGGACTTGCGGTCTGCCGCTGGATGCTGTTGTGCCGCCGCTGCTGTTTCACTTTTTTTTTTATTTTAGTCATTCGCATTTCTTTTGCGGCTGACCCTGAGCACTGTAAGAAGTAGGAATGTCTGAGCTCTTATTTGTGTATTTATTTACTTTTTATTTTTATTTTTTTAATTTTTCATTTATTTATTTATATTTTTTCGGTCATACGGAGGCTTGCGAAAGTATTACGAAAAGTCCTTGACGTGTGTGGCTTGAGGGCGTGTCGCTAACTGGTGGACGGACGAACGGAAGGACGGACGGAAGGAGGGAAGTTGGGAGGGAGAGAGGGAGGGTAGTAGAGGAGAGGGATGGAGGGATGGAAGAGCAGGAGAGGAAGTTACGGAGGCCCCTATATTTGATGGCAAACACTGATAAGCAATATTTTTGTTACTATTACTTTTTTCTTCAAGTGTGTGTGTGTGTGTGTGTGTGTGTGTGTGTGTGTGTGTGTGTGTGTGTGTGTGTGTGTGTGTGTGTGTGTGTGTGTGTGTGTGTGTTTATGCAAGAAGAGAACATGGCCGAAAAAAAAAACACTTGGAATGCCAGTTGCCTTGAAGATTAAAATAGAATTAGTCAAATGTCTGGGACAAATGTCTTTAAACTTCCCTCTTGAAGGAAGTCAAGTCGTAGGAAGATGGAAATACAGAAGCAGGCAGGGTGTTCCAGAGTTTACTAGAGAAAGGTACGAGTGATTGAGAGTACTGGTTAACTCTTGCATTAGAGAGTTGAACAGAATAGGGATGAGAGGAAGAAAAAAACCCTGTACAGCGAGGCCGCAGGAGAAGGGGAGACATGCAATCAGCAAGATCAATAGAGCAGTTAGCATAAAAATAGCGATAAAAGATAGTAAGAGATGCAACATTTCGGTGGTGAAAAAAAAGCTGAAGACAGTCAGTCATAGGAGGGGAGTTGATGAGACGAAAAACTTTTGATTCCACCCTGTCTAATAAAACTGTATGAGTGGAACCTCCCCAAACATGCGAAGAGTACTCCTTACAAGGACGGATAAGGCCCTTGTACAGAGTTAGCAGTTGGAGGGGAGAGAAAAATTGGCGGAGACGCCTCAGAACGCTTTACTTCATAAAAAGCTGTTTCTAGCAATATTATTAAGAGATGAGATGTGAAGTTTTCAGTTTAATATATGGGTAAAGAACAGACCGAGGATATTCAATGTAGAAGAGGGAGACAGATGAATGTCATTGAAGAAGAGGGTATAGTTGTCTGGAAGGTTGTGTCGAGTTGATAGATGGAGAAGTACATTTTTTGAGGCATTGAACATTACTAAGTTTTCTCTGCCACAATCAGAAATCTTAGAAAGATCAGAAATCAGGCGTTTTATGGCGTCCCTGCGTGATCTGTTGACTTCCTGAAGGGTTGGTAGTCTCTGAAAGGATGTGGAAAGATGTAAGATGTAGGGTGGTATCATCAGCGTAGGAGTGGATAGGTTAAGAAGTTTGGTTAAGAAGAGCATTAACGAATAATTGAAAGAGTGGGTGACAGTACAGAACCCTGCTAAACACCACTGTTAATAGATTTAGGAGAACAGTGGCCATCTACCACAGCTGCAATAGAACGGTTGGAAAGGAAACTTAAGATAAAGTTGCAGACAGATGGCTAGAAATCGTAGGAGAGCAGTTATGATATCAAAGCTCTGTGCCAGACTTTCACAAGATTTTGATATGTCTAACGCAACAACAAAAGTTTTACCGAAATCTTTAAAAAGAGGATGACCAAAACTCAGTAAGGAAAGCCAGAATATCACCAGTAGAGCGACCTTGACGGAAGCCATACTGGCGATCAGATAGAAAATTGTGAAGTGACTGATGATGTTTAAGAATCTTCCTATTGAGGATAGATTCAAAAACTTTAAATAAGGAAGAGATTAAGGCTATCGAGCGATAGTTTCAGGGATTAAAACGAACGGTCACCCTTTCCAGAAACAGGCTGAATGTAGGGAAACTTCCAGCACGAAGGAAAAGTAGAAGTCGATAGGCATAGTTGAAAGAGTTTGGTCAGGCAAGGTGCAAGCACGGAAGCACAATTTTTGAGAACAACAGGAGGGACCCATTCAGGTCCATAAGCCTTACGAAGGTTTAGGCCAGCATGAAATAGTCAGAAAGAGGAGAGGAAGGGACAAGCCCAGAATCATCCAAAGTGGAGTTATTCGCAAAGGTTTGAGGGAAGAGTTCAGCTTTAGAGACAGAAGAGATGGCAGTGGTGCCATCAGGATGAAATAAAAGAGGAAAAGATGAAGAAGTAAAGTTATTGGAGATGTTTTTGGCCGGATGCCAGAAACCTCGTGGAGAGTTGGAGTTTGAAAGATTTTGACATTTTCCATTTATGAAGGAGCGTTTGGCAAGTTGGAGTACAGACTTAGCATGATTCCAGGCAGAAATATAAAATGCATGAGTATTAGGAGATGGAATGCTCAAGTACATTTTGTTATCAACCTCTCAATCATGTATAACACGAGAAGGTTTAGGTTGAGAAAAAGAATGAGGCATGTACGGCTGCAGGAGGATTGCAGGTAAGGAAAAATTCAAGAATGTTGGGCGTATCTCCGGGACGGACAGGAATACGAGTAGGGTGTTGCACCAGTTGCTCTAGGTCATGGAAGATAGCAAAGTTGAAGGCTAGTTAACCAGGATGGTCAGTGAAGGGAGAAGAAAGCCAAAGCTGGTGGTGAACATTGAAATTTCCAAGGATGAAGATCTCCGCGAAAGGATAAAGGGACAGAATGTGCTCCAATTTGGAAGTCAAATAATAAAAAAAAATTAATATAGTCAGAGAAGTTAGGGAAGAGATAGACGGCACAAATAAATTTGGTGAGAGAGTAACTACTGAGCCGAAGCCAGAAGGTGGAAAACTCGGAAGATTCAAGAGCGTGGCCACGAGAGCAAGTTAAGTCGTTGTGCACATAGATGCAAAGTAAAATGAAAATAAAGTAGGAGGGAACAGAGAAGGGTCTATTGTTAGTAGCCTCAGAGAGCTGTGTTTCGGTGAGGAAAAGAAGATTAGATTTAGTAGAGGAGATATGGTGTTCTACAGATTGAAAATTAGACCTAAGACCGCGAATGTTGCAGAAGTAAATGAAGAAAAAGCTGAGGGAGGTGTCAAGACATTTTGGGTCACTACCGAGAGAGCAGACCGAACTGGGCACATTTTTGGTCCCCTTCCCAGAAGGAGACTTCGAAGCTGGAATTGGAGTCGAATTTTTTTCATTCTAAGTGAAGTGTGTGTGTGTGTGTGTGTGTGTGTGTGTTTCACTGTTTGATCTGCTGCAGTCTCTGACGAGACAGCCAGACGTTACCCTACGGAACGAGCTCAGAGCTCATTATTTCCGATCTTCGGATAGGCCTGAGACCAGGCACACACCACACACCGGGACAACAAGGTCACAACTCCTCGATTTACATCCCGTACCTACTCACTGTTAGGTGAACAGGGGCTACACGTGAAAGGAGACACACCCAAATATCTCCACCCGGCCGGGGAATCGAAACCCGGTCCTCTGGCTTGTGAAGCCAACGCTCTAACCACTGAGCTACCAGGCGTGTGTGTGTCTGTGTGTGGTTAGTGAATGTAGTTTTGTATGAAGAAGGAGAGTTGTCTTTAGAGGGTAGGCTGTGACTACCCGTTGAGTTGTGAGAGACAAAGGGAAACGTTCAGCGAGATCACAACCAGCCTTAATGGAAAGTTCGCAGCACCCCGTGAAATAGTGGTATTAGACCTAGCTGGGAATGAATTATTGTTTCTGTGTGTGTGTGTGTGTGTGTGTGTGTGTGTGTGTGTGTGTGTGTGTGTGTGTGTGTGTGTGTGTGTGTGTGTGTGTGTGTGTGTGTTTTCAGAAGACTGTGGTCCGTACTGTCACGAGTTTTGATGTCTACACTAAATTTAACAGAATTAGTAACTTAGTAGTGGTGGGTGCTGTGGCTTGCATGGGCGTTCTTATAATTCCGATTTGATGCTGAAAAACAAGAGTCTCTGCAGAACCCGATCAATCACCTCTCTGGTCATTAAAAATGATCATGTGATCATTAAAAATGATCATAATAAGAGTAGAAAGCATTTAATAGTACTGGTCTCTGTGGAGTACCGAGGAATAATCACAATGAGAGGGAAGCGAGACGCTGCTGTAGACGTAAGAGATCCCGTGGAAGACAGCATGCTATAAACAGGAGAGCGGGAGGAACTGGAGGGAGGACTATTGGGTGTGGTGATATGTAAGCCATTTAGCAGCTATTAAATCTGCCCTCATTTCCAGTGGCTCATTCATACGTGTCACTTTTTACATCGTCTTAGGGAAGGGAGGTAGGGTGTGACTGGGATGTGGGCTGGTGGTGATGGAGGAGAGGGAGTGTGTATCATGTCAAACTTCCGTTCAATTGACGAAGTGAAGTCAAGTGAAGACACCCTGACATTTGTCTCGCTGCAAATTTGTGTCATTCATTTATTTTTTTCATTCATTCTTCCATTCATTCATTTATTCATTTACTCACTCACTCATTCACTCATCAATCAATCAATCTATCTATCTATCTATTTATATATGTTAATTTAATAATCGATTCATTAATCATAATGAATTCAGTCAGTCATCACTTTTGGTTTCCCAGACAACGTTCTTCTTGACAGCTGACTAACCGACTGACTGCAGCAGTAACAACATTAGAAATCTGATTAAAAACGCAAATGATTAAACAAAATTAAGTATATGATATAACCATTCTTGAACATCCAGCACTAACATCCTTGAGGGAAGACTTGGATGTGAACACTGAGGCGCTTACTCGTATTTCAAAATATTTTTTCTCCTTTTTTCCACAATTTCCAAGAAACTCTTGAAAAAGTTACTGGGATTAACAAGAGTCTTTCCCTGGTTACAATGATAGTTTACGAAAGAGTTTACATCATCAGTGGGGAAAAAAAAGAAAAACATCTATGAGGTTAAGACTGATAATTCATGTGGCTATAGAAGGAAGTCCTAACAAGCGAGCTATGTTAGATTCAAAGGTTCATTTCAGCGAGTTAAGACAAGTGCCAATACACTTCTGCCTTTAACTTTATATCCTCCTACCTTCAACTGTACTATCTCTCTCTCTCTCTCTCTCTCTCTCTCTCTCTCTCTCTCTCTCTCTCTCTCTCTCTCTCTCTCTCTGGCCTTATACTACTTCCATATTTCATTCTTCCAATTTCTCCTTTTCCTCCAGTGCCTGATCTTCGTCTCTTTCTGCTTCTCTCTTTTCTGCCTTTTAATTTTCTTACACCTTATCTTCACTCTATTGTGTATCTCGCTTCTTCCTATTCTTATATCTAAACTTCATCTCTCCGTGTCTCTCCTCTTCTTCTTTCATTTACCTCTTTCTCCCTATACGCCAATCCAATTCCCTCTCCACAACGGTAGTACTCCCTTCTCCGCCACTCACACACCACTACCCGCCTTCCACCTCCATCAATCGTTTCACTTCGCCCAAAACACTCAGTTCGTCGCTCCGTTAACCCCTTCTACTCAGACCCGACCATGACCCCTTCCGGAGAAAGCGTGACTCTCCCTTACCCACAACCCCCACAACACAATTAAGCTTCACTAGGGTATACTGCTCATACGCCGCCGAATGTCTCAGCCCCAGACTCAACCCGGTCATCATAACAGGGGAGAAAAGCCGGTGATCTGGACTTAGATAGGTATAGGTACTGTAGGTAGGGTAAAGAATGTGGATGGAGAGTAATGTGTTTCAATAAGATCTGTGGGTTCTAGAGTCTGATAAGAATTGTGTAACTACTTGACTACTGAGAGAGAAAAGAATTACTAATGTCATGTTTTCTAAGAGGTTTTCAGGCAAGAATTGCATAAGTATTTGCCGAACAGTAATTACTAGCAATTTTTATTATCAAAATCGACTTGTACTTCATGGCATGTAGTTTCATTTGTTGCTCAATTTATCCCGTTAC
>NC_059300.1:18789435-18794435 GCF_017591435.1 Portunus trituberculatus
GGGGCATTTGGAGCTACATAGTTTTGAAGACCATTCAGTGGGCATACTTTGAATTGGATGATTTTGACGACATTTGGAATGATTTTATCTTGAGACGTTTGACAGACTAAGAGTGGGCATAGTAGAGACGTGATCTACGTTGCTTCGACGATATATTTATAAGGCTACACTGAGACTAGAATGAGAATAATTGAGACAGAATTTACTTGACTTTCTGGGCATTTTGCGGACATTCTCAACACTCCTTTAGGTATTGCAGTGAGGAGAGCAGGGCAAGGAACGAGTGAGGAACCATCTGTATTATGAATAACGTCAGCTAAAGTGGGTCACGATCTTATATACATAGGTACCGTAAGCCCTTTGCCCTCTGCCTCTCGCTCCCTCTTCACATACTTGTGCCACCGCTGATGTCTCCCCTCCATCTCATACTGCTCCCTTCCCTTTAATACCTCCCTTGTACGTAACTACTACTACTTCCTTCCCTCCATCATCTACTGCTCCCCTTCTCCCCATTAACTATTTACTGCTACTGCTACTACTGCTGCTTCCTTCCACCCATCCCATCACAGTCCCCCTTCAGATACCTTCCCCATCTTTTCCAACTCCTGCCATCTTCTCTTCTGAAGCAATAAAGCAACCCTCTTCCCTTTCCCACGACAGACGGAAACACACAATTACCTTGACTTCCAAGATGCAAAAATAAGCAAACAAAGGGAAGGGGTTCTAGGTACATACTATGCGCAAGGAACAACAGAACGAAGACAATAAAGGAAAGCCATATATTTTTACTTGTTTTCCTTTTACTTTGTTTAATCGGTGTTTCATGTGACAGTCAAGTTAAGGAACAGACTTAAGAGAACTCTATGATGAAGTGTGTTCAAAACTCTCTCTCTCTCTCTCTCTCTCTCTCTCTCTCTCTCTCTCTCTCTCTCCTGTTCTAGATGAAAAACGTCTGGGAGTTACAAAATGTGATAAAACGAAGCCACCGCCACCGCCACCACCATTCGGAAAATTATATATATATATATATATATATATATATATATATATATATATATATATATATATATATATATATATATATATATATATATATTTCCTCCTTTCCACACACACACACACACACACACACACACACACACACCCCCCGGGTGGAGATATTTGGGTGAGTCTCCTTTCACGTGTAGCCCCTGTTCACCTAGCAGTGAGTAGGTACGGGATGTAAATCGAGGAGTTGTGACCTTGTTGTCCCGGTGTGTGGTGTGTGCCTGGTCTCAGACCTATCCCAAGATCGGAAATAATGAGCTCTGAGCTCGTTCCGTAGGGTAACGTCTGGCTGTCTCGTCAGAGACTGCAGCAGATCAAACAGTGAATTACACACACACACACACACACACACACACACACACACACACACACACACACACACACACACACACACACACACACACACACACACACACACACACACACACGCACACACACACAGAAAAAAGTAATAGAGGAGAAAGTAAGATAAAATGTCATTTCAATTTTAACCCTTTCTTCACTCTCATAGAAAGGAAAATAAAGAAAACATGAATATCGTCTTGCATGACTTAACAGTCATTTGCTCTTTCACTCACACTAGACAAAAAAGAAAAAAAAAAGAAAAAAACTAACTGACGAAAAGAAATGTAATTTTTCACGATTGTGGAAATAAATAAAAAAAAGAAAAGAAAAGCGAATAAAATGAAAGTACAGAAGCACACGTTCTTAAGTGGTGGACATGACAATCTCCACAACAGAGCCACTCACGGCCACCGCCAAAGCCCCTAAGACTTTCTCGCTGGAAGAGAGTGAGGAAGAAATGAATCGTGAAATCCCTGCTGGAGGAATGAGATTGGGATAGGGATTAGGAATTGATATATGAAGGAATGGACGTGAGAGAAGAAGGGAGAGAGGTAATGAGGGAAGGAAAGAGAGGAGAGAAGGGGGACTATATAAAGGTTGAGAGGCAAGCAGACAGGCAGGTAAACATAAAACAGGTAGGTTAGGTGGATAGTTTGATTGTCAGTAAATGGTCAGGATATTAATATTAATGAGGAAATGAGGAAAGTATTCTATCGGGAAAATATTGAAGGGATGGAGAAAGCCTAGCCCCGAGGATGAAGGAAGAATGATTCATGATACAGCAAAATCCCACTCGAAATGTTTAAAGAGTAAAATCTCCCCCCGCAGAAAAAAAATGAAGATGCAATGTTGTCATTATCATAATATCAGTCTCGTTCATTGTTATTGCGCTTCTTGTTACTTCAGTTTTCTTTCTTTTTCTTTTTCTTCCCCTTCTTGAGTTTTTTTTCATCATTATTATCATCATCATTTCCTTTCTTTGGTTCTTTTGAGTCTTCATTTCTTCAAGTGTTCTAGTTCTTATTTCTTCTTCTTTGATATTTCTCTGATTAATCTGGCTCTTGTTTTCATTCCTTTTTCCTCTTCTTCTTCGTATGCTTCTAGTCCTTTTGTTCATCTTGGTCTTGTTCCTCTTCTTTTTCCATTTAATTATATATCCGCCCAACAGATTAAAGAACCTCACAGTGAGAGACAACGCGTAGGACAGTGGAAAGGATTGCTGAAGTTTACTTGCCCTCCAATCCTTTTATCCTATACTGCCCCACGCTTTTAAGAAACACGGCACACTTGAAGTAAGAGACAGCGCCTTGAAAACAACAACATAATTGAGTGGCAGGCAAGTAACGAGGTCATATGACGTGCCTCGTTGAGAAGTATAATAACAGGAGCTGAAATAAGAACACTACTATGAAAAGCAAAATGAAATAAACAATACTATAATGGATCTTTACAATAGAACGCATACGTTCTATTGATGTAGAACGTATGTCCATATTGTACCCCTTTAGTCGGGTCAATATATGGTTTGACCCTCAACAAATTGGAACAAAGGGATTTTTTGTTTTAAAGGCATCAATAGGTCATAGTTAGCTCCAGAAAAAAAGTCTCCCAAAATCGGACCATGGGAACATGGTTAATTAGGATAAATTCAAGATGGCGGATTCCTGGTATTTCGATACAAACTTTTTTCTGGAACACTTTAGACCATATAAATGGATTACCAATAGATAGAAACATGATACCAATCAACCAAATAAGCATATTAAAAATGTCCTATGACGTCACTATGACGTCATAATGACTTCATGAGTCTTCAAAACTGAAAAAAATAAAACAGCAAAAAAAAAAAAAAAAAAAAAAATTGTAATTTACAACAAAGAGGTGAGGCGGATCATGCCAGTATCGCACCCCCAGGCAGTTTGTTACATAGTATATTGTATGTTATGTACATACAACGCAGCACTGAGTCTGTACATATAGAAAAATAAGTCTTGATAAAATTGTTCTTAATAAACCATAATATAACATAATTATAACATAACACCACAATGCCGTAGTCAGGGTAGTTACACTTTGTACATGTACTTTGTACATGTAGAAAATAAGTCTTAATAGCATTGTTCTTTACAGACTACTGAGGGCAGTACAGTCCGTACATATAGAAAATTTGAAGTCTCTACTCTAAAAGAAAAATATCGTATAAACCAAATGTTGAATGTTCCTTGATAATGTTCGAAAAAAGATACTGATTTATGAAATATACATCTATGAATAGCTTCAATAGCATGATGGTATATCCTCTGATAATATATATATATATATATATATATATATATATATATATATATATATATATATATATATATATATATATATAAAAGAATTATAATGGAAATAAAATCTCTCTCTCTCTCTCTCTCTCTCTCTCTCTCTCTCTCTCTCTCTCTCTCTCTCTCTCTCTCTCTCTCTCTCTCTCTCTCTCTCTCTCTCTCTCTCTCTCTCTCTCTCTCTCTCTCTAAGTTAGCTTCGCTGAGTTCGCTCGCCATTTGCCTTCTAAGGCGTTTTACTGTTTATTATTATTATTATTATTATTATTATTATTATTATTATTATCATTATTAAACATAGCTTTTTCATTGTAGATATGACTTGTCTATATTCATTATATCATAATAACATGTTGCTGTGTTTGAAACTTACCTGTGGCGGCGTGAGGAGAGAAATTAAGCAAAACATATGAGCTTGGCGTCGACACACATCCGTGGGGCTACACCATGCGTCTCACATTACCAGTGATAGTTTTCAATATGCTTGTTTGGTTAGTTGATATCATATTTCTATCAATTGGTAATACATTTATATGGTCTAAAGTGATCCAGAAAAAAAGTTTCTAGTGTATCGAAATTCCAGGTGTCCGCCATCTTGACTTTATTATACTAATTAACCATATTCCCGTGGTCCGATTTCGGGAGACTTTTTTTCTGGAGCTGACTATGACCTACTGATGCCTTTAAAACAAAAAATCCCTTTGTTCCAATTTGTTTGGGGTACAGCCCATATATATATTGAACCGACTTTGACAAGAAGATGGCTATAGTGTGGGTAGATGTGTGAAGTTGTACACCATCGTATCAAATCTACCCTCAAAGTACTCCTCATTTCTTACAGTGTACAGGAATTTTGCCAAAAAGGAATAGTGTGACAAACTGCAGGATATTGTGTCATGTTGAGGAGATGCGGTGGTTTCCTGTCGGAGGGGTAGAGAGTGGCGTGGAGATGCGGTGGTTTGGTAGTGGAGGGGCAAGGTGGCAGAACGTGCAAGTGAGAGAAGTGAGGAGTTTGTTACGGTGAAGGAAAAAAAAACGAGCTTGGCAAGTTTGACCTGGAAAGACAGAATTTCGTGACTGATGAAACACGAAAAACAGCGCTAATAGTAATAATGATTAGTAATAATGGCAGTAATACTACTACTACGACTACTATAAACAATAACGGCAACAGAAACAACAAAGAACAAAACAAAAATCGAAATAAAAGAAAGAACACAAATAAGAGGAAAGAAAATAAAAATACTACTACTACTGTTACTGCTACTATTACTACTATTA
>NC_059300.1:18796935-18814435 GCF_017591435.1 Portunus trituberculatus
AAAGCCAAAAGGCCATTGAATCAGAAAATCACTGATTATTCAGGAAAAAAAAGAAACTACGATATAATCATCAGCCTGAAGCTACGAGAGAGAGAGAGAGAGAGAGAGAGAGAGAGAGAGAGAGAGAGAGAGAGAGAGAGAGAGAGAGAGAGAGAGAGAGAGAGAGAATCAGTGAATGGTGATTTCTTAACAGAATGAAGGGCAGGCAGAGACTTACGACTTAATAATATCAAAATGGAAGACTTTAATGGAATTTTTCAGCCGTCTCTTGGTGAAAGAAAGAACGGCACAGGCAAGAAAGAGGAATGAAGCCACGCACCAAGGAAAGAGAGATGATTTGTGAACCTTGAGGAAATGAGGCGTTAAACATTTTCATTCATCATTTCTTTTTTACCCACAAATACCCGCACTATAACACAAACACCACTGTCAGCCATTACAGCAGGCCCAGGCCACAATGTTGATACCACACCTGAACTCTCCACTCTCCCCTGCCCACCCCAGTCCCACTATCAGCCTCTCTCTGTTCTACCCCAGTGCAGTGCAGTCACATAACGCCATTGCATCATCACCAGAGACAACACTGTCTCTACTCTATCCACACACAGCGAGCGCGCGCACACACACACACACACACACACACACACACACACACACACACACACACACACTTGCTACATTACAAAACTTGGTCAACTCTGCTTCACACACACACACACACACACACACACACACACACACATCCTGCCCCTGTAACGCCTACAGCCTTGTATAAGAATCTTTGTGTTGGCCGAGGTCAGAGAGAACGAGCAAGCAACTTCAGCGATCCAGAATGTAATTACGTATATGACAGTTTTTATTCGAACTCTCTCTCTCTCTCTCTCTCTCTCTCTCTCTCTCTCTCTCTCTCTCTCTCTCTCTCTGTGTGTGTGTGTGTGTGTGTGTGTGTGTGTGTGTGTGTGTGTGTGTGTGTGTTGTCCTTGCCTGGTCGTGCCACTGGCCCCTTGGACGCGTCCCTGAAGCAGTTACTCGACCATGACTTCTCACAACACTACTCTCCTGCCCTTTCACATCTTGCCCTAATAATGCAACTCTCTCTCTCTCTCTCTCTCTCTCTCTCTCTCTCTCTCTCTCTCTCTCTCTCTCTCTCTCTTTCATAAATCTTTTAGCTTAAACAGTGCATCTTATCACTAACAACATCATAAATCCTGCCACGCGTAACAGGTGAGTGAACGATAGGTAGATAGGTACTACGGAGGTAGGTCTGCTTCTTTTGCTGCTGCTGCTGCTTGTTCCTCGTGCGTTCCCGTGTCTCTCTCTGCCGTCTCGCACTCCTGACACAACACTCACGCCACCTCATTATACTCGTCGTCCTGTATACAAATTCCCGGCCCTTCTCTCAGCTAACACGACAAACCCATAGTATCGGTGGCAGTATTTCATCCCAGCTTACCCTCATTTACATTTTACATTAGCAAGCAGCGCATTCCCTCCGCTCCGCTTGACAGCTTTATGCCATCATGCTTTTTTTTTCTTTCCTTCTCTCTCTCTCTCTCTCTCTCTCTCTCTCTCTCTCTCTCTCTCTCTCTCTCTCTCTCTCTCTCTCTCTCTCTCTTTCATAATTAAAAATTCCGTACACAGGTGTGTTTAGTGTTAATGTTAGTGTTAGAGTTAGCATTATTGTGTGTGTGTGTGTGTGTGTGTTTCACTGTTTGATCTGCTGCAGTCTCTGACGAGACAGCCAGACGTTACCCTACGGAACGAGCTCAGAGCTCATTATTTCCGATCTTCGGATAGGCCTGAGACCAGACACACACCACACACCGGGACAACAAGGTCACAACTCCTCGATTTACATCCCGTACCTACTCACTGCTAGGTGAACAGGGGCTACACGTGAAAGGAGACACACCCAAATATCTCCACTCGGCCGGGGAATCGAACCCCAGTCCTCTGGCTTGTGAAGCCAGAGCTCTAACCACTGAGCTACCGGGCGCGCGCGCGTGTGTGTGTGTGTGTGTGTGTAATTCACATTGGTCGTCTGCTGGTCACCCAGCCAGTCTTCCCCATTACGGAGCGAGCTCAGAGCTCATAGACCGATCTTCGGGTAGGACTGAGACCACATCACACACAACACACACCGGGAAAGCGAGGCCACAATCGGTCCTCTCGATTGTGAGTCGAGCGTGCTAACCACTACACTACGCGGTGTGTGTGTGTGTGTGTGTGTGTGTGTGTGTGTGTGTGTGTGTGTGTGTGTGTGTGTGTGTTGATCTTTCTATTATTGTTATTATTATTATCATTATCGTTACTATTATTATCGTCATCATTACAATCCCCGTCATTACTTATATCACGCTACTACTACCACCATCACCACCACCACCACTACCACAGTCTCGCCGGATGTTCGGGTGTCAAGAGAAGGAATGATTATATACACGTACACTAATCCCGATGGATTTGTTTCTTGCGCTTCACAACACCTCCTCGTGACCTACCTCTCCTCACCCTTCTCTTTTTATGTTGACTCCTCTTTCTTGTCCCTTTCGTCATCGTTGCCCTTCTCCAGTACCGCCACCACCACTACTACCACCACCGCCAGCATCTCCTGCACCTCACTGACGTGAAAGCTTGTGACCTTGAGACTGGCCGAGACACCAATTAGGCCTCTCCTTCTTATACAGCCACCGCTCTTTGCCTGTTATGCGCGCCAAACACGGGCAAGTCAAACAAAAACAGTCATCCAGGTCCGAGTTTGGAGGTTCTGTAAGGAGAGCTGTTGAGTGTATGACAAGCGCAGGTAGCTGTTGATGGGGGATAAATGAATGAAAAGCGTTTGATTACGTGAATAGCGGCTCAAGAAACGAGTTGGTGAATCAAGATCAAACAATCAACGCATGGTCGAGTGCGTGAAGTGGAAAAAGGTCTGAATCAGCAACGCATATTGAGATATTCATATGGTAGATTTTTCCCTTGCCGCGTGTAAGTAGAAGGGGGAAAGGTTTGCTTGATAATCTGACCCTCACTCGATGGAGGAAGATGACCGAGTGTTTTCTTGCGCCAAATCGACACAAAGTGAGCGAGGTCTTATGCAATGCACGAGGGAGATGTCTTACTGCCCTCGTTGTAAGTGAAAGAAAACGTGACGTGAAGTACAAGAAGCTTACGGAAACAATTTTATTTATGTAATACGAGAAGAAGACTCTTAGATACGATACACGTATGTTAGAATGTTAAAAACATTCAAATTCAAATATATTTCAAAGCAAAATTCAGAAACGTCGAAATTAGCATCAAGAGAGAGAGAGAGAGAGAGAGAGAGAGAGAGAGAGAGAGAGAGAGAGAGAGAGAGAGAGAGAGAGAGAGAGAGAGAGAGAGAGAGAGTAGAAAAAGATATCTCCAGGTGTTGCAGTAAATGTAACTATCTTCCCCATCAAAAAAAAAAAAAAAAAAAACACTAATTTCGATACGCATTCATTCATCAAGTAGTTTAACAAATGAGAAAATACCTTTACAAACTTTCTAATCCATTTCGCAATCCCTAAGCGCAGGAATCGATGCGTTACAGTTAAGAAGCCGAGGGGAACGTAAACACCAACATATAAATAACAATGAAACACTACGGGAACAAAAATGGCAACAAAAACAAGAATGGCTGGCTTGTTGCTGAAGGGCAGATAATGGGTGAAATTTTCTTCAAAGTGGTATAAATCTTTCTTCCTACCTAACCTGTCCTCCTCTTTTCCTCCTCGTCTTCCTCCAGTGCCTCAATCACCCCCTCTCTCTCTCTCTCTCTCTCTCTCTCTCTCTCTCTCTCTCTCTCTCTCTCTCTCTCTCTCTCTCTCTCTCTTTCTGCTTCTTGCTCTTTTCTTATTCCATTGTCTTCTCGCTTATAATTTCTTTGACAGTCAAAGGAGAAAGGGTTGCTCCTGCTTGCTTTTCATGTGTTCTTCTGTGTTTTCTCTTTTTCTCCTTTTCTTCCTCCTCCTTCTCTTCTTTCCCATTCTTCTTTTCCTCTGTTTGCTAGCGTTCCCTTGCCGACTGACCTGATTGCTTCACTTTTTTGCTTCATGTATAATTTGCCTTCGAACCCAAACCCGCGAATCTCCCCCTCACTTCCTCTCTCCTTCCCTTCCCCTTTTCTTCCTTCCTCTTCATTCAACGCCTCTATCCGTCTTCACACACACACACACACACACACACACACACACACACACACACACACACACACACACACACACACACACACACACTCTCTCTCTCTCTCTCTCTCTCTCTCTCTCTCTCTCTCTCTCTCTCTCTCTCTCTCTCCTCACCCCGCGGCAGCCGCATTGGTCTCCGTTGATGCTAATGCTCGGCCGACACGACACTGAGCGATTACAACACCTACTGACCACTGTCCACACACACACACACACACACACACACACACACACACACACACACACACACACACACACACACACACACACACAGAGGAATCACGATCAGGTAACTATGAGTGATTCTTCTTTTATCTTTACGTCAATGACGTTCTTTTGTGTCCTTTGAATTCACTCTTATGGTTGGAACCTTTTTTTTTATTGTTTACTTTCCCTTTTTTTGTGTGTCTTTTTCTCCTTCTTGGAAGACACTCATGTATACTAGAAAGAGAGAGAGAGAGAGAGAGAGAGAGAGAGAGAGAGAGAGAGAGAGAGAGAGAGAGAGAGAGAGAGAGAGAGAGAGAGAGAGAGAGAGAGAGAGAGAGAGAGAGAGAGAGAGAGAGAGAGAGAGAGAGAGAGAGAGAGAGAGAGAGAGAGAGACTCTTCGGCAAGTGCAACAGAAGAGATAACAAAAAACAAAATTATGTCATAACGATGCAAAAGTAAGAAAAAACGATAGTAGAAAAAGGGATCAAGAAAAAAATTACGAAAACACTAATCACTCCTCCGCGTTCCACACACACACACACACACACACACACACACACACACACACACACACACACACACACACACACACACACACACACAAGACAAGGAACTATTTAGGTGTCAACATCAAATTTATAAGAGTGAATAGGACGTGAAATTTAGCAGACAATCATACACTGCCTGTCTCTCCACTGGCCCCGCCACAGCGCCACATGAATGGCCGGGCAGACACACAACTAATGGAATGAAATAGTGCAAGAGGAAGGTCTGCACGCATGGCCTGCGGCGATATAATGCAAGGAAGCCGTGTGAGGGAACACGGAGCATATTGGATTAAACCATGAAGTGCCGTGTGTGTGTGTGTGTGTGTGTGTGTTGATGAAAGGGAACAAAACGATTTCAACTATCAGTAAGTAGTAATCATTTATACAAGCAATAGAAGCAAAACCTTCAACCAGAAACAATGTAGAGATCTGAAGCGGCTCGTAATTCATAAGTGGACATGGTGCTTGTTGATTTTTCAGAATAAGTTTGTAGACGCAAGATAAAGAGAACATGGAGATGGAGGAGGAGGAGGAGGAGGAGGAGGAGGAGGATGGGAGGAGGATAAATGTTTGTTTGACTACCAATATATTGAATGTCAGTTCTAGACGTGAGGTTCAGAAGGTGAAAGGCGGGAAGGGCTGAGAAAAGCTGCCCCACATCGCGCCATCGCCCACGTATGAGGAGCTGCCTGGGCGTCGGAAAGAAAGGGCTGTAGGTCCTGACATATTTACACGAGGACAGAAGCACCCTCGACCCCTCTCCGCCTATTTCAGCCACGCCCTTACCGTCCCTCAGGTTCTCGAGTCATTATTATCCGTCACATTAATGTAGCTGGTGTTTTTCTTTCCTAGTTATTCATATTTTCTTTCCAGTCCTCACTCCTTATGAAACCCGGAATAAGATTGTCGTAAAACATTGAGTGACGTGTTTCAGCGGCACACCTTTAACCTGTATAATTGCTGTATCCATTTAGAGACGATACCTCCTTTGTCCATTGTACACTGATCATTCCTCCCTCCCTCCTTCCCTCCCTTCTGTTTGTGTCCTTTCCTCTCCCCACTCCTCGACCAGCTGCACAAAGGAGGGTGTGACCGACTGTGAGAGTTACAGACGAACGGGAAGCTGCGCCCAAGCTTCTCTTTGGCCCACACTCTCCCTATATGATACGAAAGTCATACGGCACGAGAATCCTTAGGAAGGGAGCCGGGCCGCTAGTCACTCACATATTTCGGCTCCGCCCATCCTACAGACAGCAATTAAATACACCTGGCAACGACGTGCGAACTTCTGTGAATAGTGATGTTTGTAGTGTTACGACGATGACGGCCGTGGCGAGGGAGAGGAGACATGTAAGAGCGACGCGCCATTTTAATGTCCTCGAGGAACGTGTAGTATACAACGTTCGCCGCCTTTGTTCATAATACTCACCTCTTCATTGGTGGTACAAGCAAAACGATCCTCAAATGCATCCACAATCCCGTGCTGCGCCACTTACAGAAGATCTAAACCCAGGGACCATAGCAGTAGGTTTACCTCTTCCCTCTCTTCGCGCTTCGCTTCACTGAAGAACCGAGCGTAAAAAAAAAAAAAAAAAAAAGAATATGAGAAAATCTCTAGACATGTTTCATCAAACAGGTACGTTGTCATAAAATTGAGATTAGGTCTTCCCAAAGAAAATAATATCTGGTGTCGGGTCAAACCCTGCCGCCCGCCGTGAGGGTGATGGAAGGAGGGCGCTGCCCCTGGCGACGAACTGCTGTGTATCGCCTTACTCGTGCATCTTACTTATTTTAGAAAAAAAAAAAAAAATTTCAAAATGGTCGAATTTATAGTTCAAAGAAATAATTATGGCACCATAAATATCAACCTATGACGCATTCAAGGATCTTGTTCTCTTAAAAACAGATCTACAGCACAAGTTCACTGTTAGTAGTTCATCAAACAAAACCACTAAGAAACACAATGAAATCCCTAAATACAGACTACTCGAACCCTCACTCTAGAGAGAGAGAGAGAGAGAGAGAGAGAGAGAGAGAGAGAGAGAGAGAGAGAGAGAGAGAGAGAGAGAGAGAGAGAGAGAGAGAGAGAGAGAGAGAGAGAGAGAGAGAGAGAGAGAGAGAGAGAGAGAGAGAGAGAGAGAGAGAGAGAGTAAGAGAGAGACGTACTCTAGATTCTGTAAGGTTTTAGTACACCTAACTGATGTTCCTTCCCTGAGTAAACAGACGAGCATTTTTCCAGCATTCCACAGCCTCGTTGGGTGGCACAGGAGGGCCATGGAGAAGCAAGAAGGTGCCTTAGCTAATAATAAACCGGTTCTCCCTTCCGTCATGTCTTCCATTCACCAAGTACCACACTAGAACCACCAGCACCGGCACCAACACCGCCATCAGCACCGCCACCACCACTTCATTCTTAAAAGTTACGCAGAACAGTTGCCACGTCTTGAAATAACTCGACGGGGATTGCATACACGTCTTTGGTACTTGCAACGTTTCACTTATCTAATGGTACTGATTCTACTGAGTACAGTGAGACTGGGCTGCCCTGTCACTGCCCCTGGAGCACGTAGAGTCCTCAGGGTGTTATTTCTGCGACGGTCTGCACTCCGCGTACTGCACAACGCTGGCAACTCCCGTGGCCTCGCCTGCTATGAATGGACTCGAGAAACAGGGTCGTTCGGCTTCTTGTCTCCGGCCACGTCCATACAAGATCTCGCGCTGCCGTACTCCTCTTGACGTTGTGAACACCCAGCTGACCCACGTCCCACAGCGGCGGGAACAACGGAGGTACGATCACCGGCAACACAGCATGCAAATCATCCTCCCCTTACTGGAGCGGCGGTGAAGGTGTGGACAGGTGCAGCGCCATTTAGTATTCGGTCACACCTGAACAAGTGCGCCCTCCCCCTTCCCCACTTTTCCTCTCCCTCCCTCCCTCCCACGCAGACGAGGCCGTAGGAACTAATTTAGTCACACAAATTATACTTTCATTTTTAATAACCTCTCTCTCTCTCTCTCTCTCTCTCTCTCTCTCTCTCTCTCTCTCTCTCTCTCTCTCACACACACACACACACACACACACACCGCGTAGTCTAGTGGTTAGCACGCTCGACTCACAATCAAGAGGGCCGGGTTCGAATCCCGGTAAGCGGGGAGGCAAATGGGCAAGCCTCTTAATGTGCGGCCCCTGTTTACCTAGCAGTAAATAGGTACGGGATGTAACTTGAGGGGTTGTGGCCTCGCTTTCCCGGTGTGTGGAGTGTGTTATGTGGTCTCAGTCCTACCCGAAGATCGGTCTATGAGCTCTGAGCTCGCTCCGTAATGGGGAAGACTGGCTGGGTGACCAGCAGACGACCGAGGTGAATCACACACACACACACACACACACACACACACCAACCAATAAGTAAATTCTTGGTTAAGTTAGATCCATAGTTAGGTTAAGCATTTCATTGTTTTAATGTCCAACCTGTACATTTTCAGTGTAAATTTTTTGTTGCACTGCCAAACTAATAAACCGTATATTATTATTATTATTATTATTATTATTATTATTATTATTATTATTATTACCATGCACGCACACGCTAGGTAATGAGCTGTACACACTAACTCCAGCTACACCTCGCCCTTCACTACGTGTGTCTTGTAAACTGTACACCGCTGCTACTCCTGAGCCGCCCTTCCCGTTACAGCGTGGTGTAACGGTCCGCGTCGGCAACAGTTAGCCCCCTTTATCAGGAAGAAAGTAGCTGCAAAGGTTGCAAGTTAATTTTCTTCTCTTTAAGAAAAGATATGATGATATTTCCATGTCTTCATGTAATTATTTTTTTTAAAGATTTCATGACTAATTCTTATCTGCTTATATTCGTCTATATATTTTCATTATTCAGTAAATAATTGCTATTAAATATTATTACTTGTTTTATATTACTGCTACTACTGCAACTGGTACTACGCTTACTACTACTGCCTAATTCACTATATACAACAACAAAAACAACAACAACAACAACAACAACAACAACAACTACAACAACAACTACTACTACTATCACCACTACTACTAATGATATCACACACACACACACACACACACACACACACACACACACACACACACACACACACACACACACAGAGAGAGAGAGAGAGAGAGAGAGAGAGAGAGAGAGAGAGAGAGAGAGAGAGAGAGAGAGAGAGAGAGAGAGAGAGAGAGAGAGAGAGAGAGAGAGAGAGAGAGAGAGAGAGAGAGAGAGAGAGAGAGTTTATAACCTGCAATAGTGGGAGCATCTAATCGAGGGCGTCAATCACAAACACCACCGCGAGAACATTACATGGGAGGAGAAAATATTGCTCAACATGGTGGCTCATAAAAACATACGTAAAAAGACCGGGAGTGAGCATTATACAAGCCGAACAGACACACTACACATCGGGCGGGGGCAGCGGCGAGGCGGGACGAGGCGGGTGGTGATGGTGGTGCAGTTTGCAGTATGCGTCTTGCCCCAGCAAGGGGCCTGACAATTTGTGTCTTCATCAGCAGTCGACCAAGGCACCCTGAGCGAATTGCCATCCTCGTGCTTGCCTTGATCAGTCTTACCCCGTCATCTCCTTCATTCGCATTTAGGAGGGCGGCCCATGTTTGCTGTTTTCATTGATCCTCAGACTCCTGCTCTTTCTGAACTCCTTTGTGCTTCTGTTCACCCTCTCCTGAGTCATCCTTCCAACACTCATGCCGCCTCGTCTTCTTCCACGCTGCTCTCATGTCTTTTCTTGCTATTACGTAAGCTGGCGAAAAGAAACTAATGGATAAAAAGCGAGGTAAGTTTCTTAATACTAATTTAGAAATCTAAGAGCATGTCACGTCCCCTCGCTGAGGCCTTCCATCGGCTGGCTGGCGTGTCAGGCTAGTCCGCGTGGCCTGGCACGGTGCCATGGCCTCCACCCGGCACCTCCCTCACCTTGGACGCCGTCTCCCGCCCCTCGGCTCTCACCCACACTCGCCCCCATCCCTCCACCCGTTCCCCATTTTGTTTATTACTCATAGCCGCCTCCAGACACTCCGCCGCCCCGCTAACCACTTCCACCCATGACCGCTGCCTGCTGCCGCGGCAAGCGGGCTGACTGTCCTGTGAACACGAGGTTCGCAGCCAAGAAAACTATCACCTTTCTGATTTCATATCGGCTAGCTTAAACGCACTCACCCCTCCCCCCCACCCACACATACACACTTACACAATATTACTTATTATATACATGTTATTTTGTTACAACATTTAGGCATTAATAGCTGAGGAGTGTCAGGTGCACGCACATCTTCGGCGAGCACCAAATGACGGGTAAGCCGTCCATGTAGGGAATAATGTCAAGGTGCCGCCGCGGCGCCACGCAGAGACGCTCCACGCTCTGCGGGAAGCAGGCTGGCTGGCTATACATGCGTCTACCCACCTCTCTCTCTCTCTCTCTCTCTCTCTCTCTCTCTTGTACACACACACACACACACACACACACACACACACACACATGGCCCGGTAGCTCAGTGGTTAGAGCGCTGGCTTCACAAGCCAGAGGACCGGGGTTCGATTCCCCGGCCGGGTGGAGATATTTGGGTGTGTCTCCTTTCACGTGTAGCCCCTGTTCACCTAGCAGTGAGTAGGTACGGGATGTAAATCGGGGAGTTGTGACCTTGTTGTCCCGGTGTGTGGTGTGTGCCTGGTCTCAGGCCTATCCCAAGATCGGAAATAATGAGCTCTGAGCTCGTTCCGTAGGGTAACGTCTAGTTGTCTCGTCAGAGACTGCAGCAGATCAAACAGTGAATTACACACACACACACACACACACACACACATCGCCCGGTAGCTCAGTGGTTAGAGCGCTGGCTTCACAAGCCAGAGGACCGGGGTTCGATTCCTCGGCCGGGTGGAGATATTTGGGTGTGTCTCCTGTTCACCTAGCAGCGAGTAGGGTTGTAAATCGAGGAGTTGTGACCTTGTTGTCCCGGTGTGTGGTGTGTGCCTGGTCTCAGGCCTATCCGAAGATCGGAAATAATGAGCTCTGAGCTCGTTCCGTAGGGTAACGTCTGGCTGTCTCGTCAGAGACTGCAGCAGATCAAACAGTGAAACACACACACACACACACACACACACACTCTTACGGAGTTTTCCGGGCCCCCCGCCTCAAGTGGCGGCTTCACTTCACAAGAAAAAGTCTCGCCTATGCCAGCGCCGCTCTGACCTGGACCTGCACACCTGGGTGCAGGGGCGTGGTGGAGAGTTTGCTGGGGTGTGATGATAGAAGCAACGCGGGAGGGAGGATGACCGGGCAAGGCAGCGACTCACCGCCACGCGGCATCATCTCCAGTGGTATAACTTAACTTCTCTGCACGATACAAGTGTATAGACATACTTGCTCGCAGAGTGAAGAGATAGGAAACTCGCCTTGTTACCCTTGACCAAAAAGGAAAATTTTATTGACGTTGTAAGTTTGTGCTCACTTACTAGCAGACCTCTATCAGTTCTGCACGTCTTGTATCTCCAGCAACTCCACGTGACAAGATAAAATCTATCATGAAAACGAGACCATAAGAAAATGTACATCCCGGCACAGAGAAAAAGAAAGGCGCGGGTCTAGAAGCTACGGGGGGAGGCGTGCCGCAAAGTGCCACTGACACATGTCCCATAACCCGCCTGCCCAGTTACCACCATTCCACGATCTTAACTCGACGCCAGAACGGTCGGAGGAGTAAGCAATTCTTTGAAGGAGAAAAGTTAAAATAAATAAAAAATAAATAAATAAAAACCTTTTATTAACATTCCGAGTGTCGCTCACTTTTCACCGTAATCACATTAGGAAGTGAAAGCCTCGACAAGACGAGACGGTCGGGTGAGTGACCACCAGCACGCCATTACCCTTACGCCCCAATGCCACTAATACCTCACCATTTCGTCGTCAAGCTTATGATCTCCAAGCTATGCCACAAGGCTCTGTTGACATCACCACCATCATCACTACCATACTTTTAATATGCAGAAGAAAACTGCCTATGGCCACACCTCTGCTCACACATTAACACTTGCCGAGAGAGTCCAAGCCTGGTTCTTGTCCCGCGGAGGCTCAACATTCCTCACTGGGAACGGAATGCGGCTTTCTCCTCAAGTGTGTTCCTGCCTGAGCGAAAAACAAAGGCACGGGGCACGCGGGAACCCTGTGCTGGGAAGGGGGAGCAGTCAGAGGTGCATTCTCCACCTCCAGTGAGAGATGCGGGCATAAGTCAAGTTTAAGCTATAGACAGACCTTTTATGACACTTTTGTAACGTTTTCTTAAAAAAAACCACTTGTGTTTTTGTGCGCTCCCTCACCATGTATTTACTTTATAAAGACAGCTTCTTAGTATACAACCACGCTTTGCTTCGTACGCGTGTGTCACTGCCAGCTCTTGCTCCAAACTGCTATGTTACTGTACCTCTTGTTCCATGGTCGTTTGTTCTTACATGCAGTCTTTTAAACTATCTTCACTCTAAGCCAAAGAACACCATTTTTCTTTTTATTTTTCTTACTTTACCGACAAAAACTTTTATACACACTGCAGCTTTAGGACACTGCTACCCTGCGCTCACCCACCCTGGCCTCACGCTACTCCTCTCCCTTGTAGACACGATTATGCTGCACATATGATAGATACCCTCGCTTTAAAGACACTCTCACTTTTACGGACACCCTTGAGCTGGTGGCTGAGGAGGACACACGTGCCCGAACAAACATTCACATCCCGGAGCAATGATGATGAATAATAAACTCTCTCACCTTCGTCACAAACACAACGTTCCACCGCAACGCCACCGCCACTCCATCTCGCATTTCTTGATGCAGCGCAGTCCTCTAACAACCGCTAATGGCTGACTTGTGGGTGAAGCTGATTACCGAAGACCATGGAAAAAGGAGAAGAGAAAAACAAACATCTTGAGTCGTTAGCTCGTACAACGGTAGACTTCTGTGGCTGGTGGTCATCCGTCTCGCCGCGGTGAGAGCTTTCACTGCGCAGAGGAGGGAGGAGGAAGGAGAGAGAAGGGGAGGGAGGGGAGAAGAGGAGAGTATAAGCAAGGGAGGAAAGGGGAGGGAAGGAGGGCATGGAAGGACTGGAGGAGAGGGAGGGGAAGGCACGCGATGATGAAGAACAGGAGAGAAATACAAGCGAGTTTTGAAGCACTACACGAAAAGAAAGAGAAACTGAAAGTAGCATGTAAGTAAAAATTATGCACACTTGTTATGCTGAAAGAAAGAAGAACTGAAGGAAGAAAATAAAAAAGAGAGGAGAGAAAAGAGGCTATAGAAGATAGGAGGAGACGAAAGGAGAGGAGGGGAAGGGGGTGTGGTTCAGCAGAGCCGGCACTGCTATCAGGGCTGCAGCCTCAACTCGTGTGTGTATGTGTGTGTGTGTGTGTGTGTGTGTGTGTGTGTGTGTGTGTGTGTGTGTGTGTGTGTGTGTGTGTGTGTGTGTGTGTGTGAATGTTTACATGTTGATAATTTGGTCTCTGCCTTTCCCAAACACTACCTCACCTGATTGCTTTGTTGAAGGGGAAGGAAAAACAAAAGTTTTCTAAACCTTCCTTCCTCTTCCTCTCACTAGACCACACGGCATGAATTCCTCCGTCACCTCTTCATCACACGCTTCTCGTAGACACATTAGTGACTGAATGAAAATATTGTGGCGAAGAAAAAGAAGAAGAAGAAGAAGAAGAAGAAGGATAATGATTGCAGTATGATTACATCGCCCATATAGTGTACGAAGCGGAACAGCGTTTCCCATACTCTTCAAGTATATATCTACAGTCGCTATGGGCTAAAACATAAAAAAAAAAAAAAAAAGATCATGTAACTGTGATGCAACTCGTCTTAAACATGAGACGTGACCTCAAACAAATTTCAATGATTACTCGTTGTAGTAAGTAAAATTCAAGGCTATGAACCTGTGAAAAACTCGGTATTTAGCCTACGTGAGATTGAGGTTCTCCTGCTCCTGCTGCCTGGATCGCTTGATATAGTAAGGCCATAAAGAAAAGTGCAAAACGTCACGAGGACAGTCACAGCAGCAACGTCTAATTCGCCACCCCTCAAGGTTCGGTAATATAATTTTTTTCATCTTAACATCCTGCCAAAATGAGAAAGGATACATTAGGTGAGCGCATAAGACTGTTAAATGAGTGACTTGTAAAAACCACTCAACCATGTTTTACAATGTGAAAAAAAAAAAAAAAAAATTGACATGGGTATGATTAAAATCGAAGTCTGAGTAGTCATAACCCACAGCGACTCAGCAAGCTTCTATCAGGTTGTGGATGGTAGGAACAGCGACTCAGCAAGCTTCTATCAGGTTGTGGATGGTAGGAACAGCGACTCAGCAAGCTTCTATCAGGTTGTGGATGGTAGGAACAGCGACTCAGCAAGCTTCTATCAGGTTGTGGATGGTAGGAACAGCGACTCAGCAAGCTTCTATCAGGTTGTGGATGGTAGGAACAGCGACTCAGCAAGCTTCTATCAGGTTGTGGATGGTAGGAACAGCGACTCAGCAAGCTTCTATCAGGTTGTGGATAGCAGGAACAGCGACTCAGCAAGCTTCTATCAGGTTGTGGATGGTAAGAACAGCGACTCAGCAAGCTTCTATCAGGTTGTGGATAGTAGGAACAGCGACTCAGCAAGCTTCTATCAGGTTGTGGATGGTAGGAACAGCGACTCAGCAAGCTTCTATCAGGTTGTGGATAGCAGGAACAGCGACTCAGCAAGCTTCTATCAGGTTGTGGATGGTAGGAACAGCGACTCAGCAAGCTTCTATCAGGTTGTGGATGGTAGGAACAGCGACTCAGCAAGCTTCTATCAGGTTGTGGATGGTAGGAACAGCGACTCAGCAAGCTTCTATCAGGTTGTGGATGGTAGGAACAGCGACTCAGCAAGCTTCTATCAGGTTGTGGATAGCAGGAACAGCGACTCAGCAAGCTTCTATCAGGTTGTGGATGGTAGGAACAGCGACTCAGCAAGCTTCTATCAGGTTGTGGATAGTAGGAACAGCGACTCAGCAAGCTTCTATCAGGTTGTGGATAGTAGGAACAGCGACTCAGCAAGCTTCTATCAGGTTGTGGATAGTAGGAACAGCGACTCAGCAAGCTTCTATCAGGTTGTGGATAGTAGGAACATAAGAAAAGTGTAGCTGCAAGAAGCCGTCACCCCTACACATGGCAGTCCCAGTATGAAACATGCCAACCTGTTTCCATCTCTTACCCTCTTCCATAAATTTGTTTAATCATCTTTAAAAGTTCCCTAATGATTCGGTAATAATAACCTAATTACTGAGTCTATTCCATTCATCTAACACTGTTTGAGAACCAGTTTCTTCCTATCTCTTATTAATTTATTTATACATATATCTTTATTTTACATTTCTTCAGGCTTGTTCTTTCATTAATAATAGAAAATGCTTACGTCACCCTTTTTGTATCCCTTGGGGCTTGTACCACAGAAAGACTTCCATCTGGTCTCCTCTCAACCTATGTCTCTGTGAAACAATGTTGGCGTTAGCCACGGAAAGAAGTTTTCTGTGTTACGCTGATTCTATTCATAAATCCTGTTTGTTATCCAACGCCGCCACCAGGTGACGCCACACACACACACACACACACACACACACACACACACACACACACACACACACACACACACACACACACACTGACTCTTAACCTTGTGTTGGCTGTTTGCTTATTTGTTTGCTTATCTGTCTGTCTCAACTTTCTGTGTTTGAGACGTGGCAACCTGTCGTGCAGGTCCACAAGGTTTGTTTGCCTTGTGTGTGTGTGTGTGTGTGTGTGTGTGTGTGTGTGTGTGTGTGTGTGTGTGTGTGTGTGTGTGTGTGTGTGTGTGTGTGTGTGTAGTATGAGACGAATAAGATGTAAGTGCGTGAAAAAAAGGAGGAGAGGAGAGTGAAAGAGAGGAGGAGGAGGAGGAGGAGGAGGAGGAGGAGGAGGAGGAGGAGGAGGAGGAGGAGGACTGCTGAACAACTCAGACCTGCCCCAGCCTGCTCAGACTATAAATAGATGACCGTGACACACTTTTCCTTTGACCCTCCAGTGTTACTGTTAGGCGGTGCAACAGACTGTCCGCCAGCTTCCCAGACGGCACGGGATGGAGGGCGAAGGAGGGAAGGATGGTAAGGGAGTTGGAGGAATGAAGGAAAAAAGGGCGAGACACGCGAAGAACGGATATACAAGTACTGCCTCCTTCCCTGCAGGCAGCGGCGTGGCGTGGTGTCTCTCACATAGGCTGCCACTGGTGCACGGCCATCACCACACTTGCCTAACACACCCCAGTGCACTTTTGCCTTCTTGACTACCTTCTCTTTTATCTGTTGTTGTGTGATGAACAGTTCTTGCGGCACCAGGACCTTCATGTGTATAGGGGCACTCTGGTCCCGGCATTTTTTCTTCACTGCCACAGAACAATGTTATGAGCCAAATTAAGCCTTTTGAGGCACAGCTTGCCTCAATATGGTAAGCATGGAGAGAGCGAGAGTGAAATGCAAATGTGAAGATAAAAAATTGACTATTCAAAGATGAAGAGTAGTTCTGCTAACGCACGTCAGCCAGTTATGCCACCTTAACCAGAGTATGGGTTGAGATAAACCTCTCGTCTTCCCTAACATTGGCCACTTCGCATCCAACTCACTGTCAGCTATAGACTGGAAGAGCAATACTGTCACAGCCACGCGTGCCCTGCTGACCGCTGCAGACGGTCCTGGCTACACTGAACACAGCATCGCGTCTTGAGCTTTCGAGTGAAGGTTGAAAGAGGAAGGCGAAAGGGAAGAAAGGAAGTCGTGAGCATACAATCACACGCTTCATTTATTTTTTTTCTTTACAGCCAATTATGCATTAATTTTGATAATCGAAACTCGCTCAACAGGTCTGACGTCGCTATTAATAGTAGTGAGGTCGTGATAGCGGTTAACATGGTGGTCGCAGTAACAAAGGCGGAGAGGAGATTAGGTGGGGAGAGAGACAAGAGACACACTTCACCTGCTGCACCCCTTCATTGCCATTTCTCCCCTCTCGTGGCCGGGCCGAGATAGTGACGCAGGCCGCGAAAAGTATGACGAATGACAGGAGGTGACAGGGGAAGGAGGGGAGGACGAATGGCCGACGGGGAATGTTTGTTACGGAAGGAGAGGGGCGGGGGGAAGTGATGGAAAGGAAAGAATGAAGCTAAGGAAGGATGATAGCAGAGAGAGAGAGAGAGAGAGAGAGAGAGAGAGAGAGAGAGAGAGAGAGAGAGAGAGAGAGAGAATATGAGAGGAAGGGGGCAGTGGTGGAATTGGAGTTGAACCTGAAGCAAGATAGGAAAAAATGTATTTGAACACAGTAGATGAGTATAGAATAGGAAAGGGTGTAGAGAGGCAAGAGAAAAATCAGTGAGGCGAGGGAGAGGGAGCAGAGGTAGTAGAGAAGGTTATGAGGGAGGGAGGGAGGAATGGAGGGATACTGAAAGGCATGC
>NC_059300.1:18821935-18829435 GCF_017591435.1 Portunus trituberculatus
GTGCACTGCGCGGGTGACATTGTAGCTTATATATGTATATGTGCTGTCGCGTAAAAAAATCCAGTAACCAGCATTAACTTCCACTGTATATTATGCCTCAGGTCTTTGAATGCTAAGATGTCATGTGAACTTTATTTCAGCTGTTACTGGAGGAGTTAATGAAGCTTTCGATCATGTTTTCTGTTTTGAAGAGGCTCAAGAATGAATCTCTTTATCCATTTTTTCATTTTTATGAATATTAATATTTACTTAGACACACAAAACTAACAATTAGAGACTGTATAGGCTTCAAAATCGTCCTGTAGTAAGGAATAGGTTAAGTCTTCTCACTTACTATCAGACTCTTTAACAAATCGTATACAAGAGGTAAAATTAAATCTGCCTAGAAAGACTTCACATCATGGGGGCACCTGCTGTCTTAGAGGCATTGAGAGAAAAGTGTTGCATTATCATAATTATTGATTTTATTCAATTTATCTGATATCTTTCTATCTTATTTACTTATTCATTTTCCTTTTGCATATGGTAAAGGTAAGGGGAAATCGACAAGCACGGGGAAAAGTGAGTGGTGTATTAACTCCACAAGTGATGTGGAGTGCACACAGCTCTTAGGTTTGTCTCAATGCACCCGTCACCAACTTCGTGGCTTCGTGACTTTTTAGACGCCACTTTAGGCATCCCATTATGTCTGCAACTTTTACCAGCTTTCAGAGGGGGAACGATCGGAAAAGCTTAGTGTGAGTCTGCGTCGCCACAGTGTTTGACTTATGACATCGTGACTGCGAACACTGCCCGTATGTTCCTTACATACTCAACTCATTGTGCTCTATTTTCAAGGCATTTATTTATCTATTTTTGACAAAACATCTAATTTCTGCTTTTTATGATGAGAAAGTTTTGTAATGCCGGTTGTTGTTTGTCAATAAACTACTACTACTGCTAATACTGTACTATAACTACTGTAATTACTACTATGTGCGCAACGGCTTGACTTGCCCTCGTGCCCACTCTCTTGAATCTTCCGAATTCTCCACCATCTGGCTTCGACTCAATAATCACTCTCTAATTGAATTAATCTGTGCTGTCTATTTCTGCCCTAACTCTTCTGACTATAGTAAATTCTTTGACTATTTAACTTCCAAAGTGGAGCATATTCTATTCCTCTATCGTTTCGCGGAGATCTCCATCACTGAAGACTTTAATGTTCACCACCAGCTTTGACTTTCCTCTCCCTTCACTGACCATCTTGGTGAACTAGCCTTCAACTTTGCTATCCTCCATGACCCAGAGCAACTGGTACAACACCCTGATCGTATTCCTGACCGTCTTGGAGATAACCCCAACATTCTTGAACTTTTCCTTATCTCTAATCCTTCTGTTTATACTGTTACTCTGTCCTATCACCCACCCTATTTCTATTATTCACTAAAGATCTTTTTAATCAAAGTTCTTGTCCTATCCACTCCTACGCTGATGATGCCACCCTACATTTTTCCACGTCTTTTCAGAGATGACCAACCACGTTACACATGTTACTGTGATGCATATTTGAGCATTTTCTCCAATGAACTATACAACAGACTGACTGAATGAAAAAGAACAATAATGATACAATAATGTACTCCTCTCTATACGAAAAAAAAAGGAACAAAGACAAAAAGAAAAAAAAAACGTAAATAATTCATTCAAGAAACAAACGTGAAACTGGAAAGGAATTAGAGAAAGAAAAAAAGAATAATATAGTTATGAAATACGATAACAAAAAATATATAACAAGTAATTTCTGTGACTATTGAGTATTCAAGGACGTGAGTCTTACTATACATGGCGCTAGAGGCTATTGCTAGTTATTTGCATTTATTCACACAGACTGGAAAAAAGAATAATAAATTAAAGAAAATGAATAATCTTTCTTTCTTCCCATAGAAAAGTAAAAGATTGAAAAAACGAGACAATTTTGAAATTTGTTGAAGCGAGACAATTCCCCAGTTTTGAAAGTGTGCTAATCATCGGAAGAAAAATATAAACGAAAAAAAAAACAAAAATCACTAGTCTGTTCTTGAGCTTAGCTTTTAGGGGAGCGTTACATAAAAAAACAAACCGACAACCACTGTAATGAAGCCACCGTGACAGAGAGAGAGAGAGAGAGAGAGAGAGAGAGAGAGAGAGAGAGAGAGAGAGAGAGAGAGAGAGAGAGAGAATTAGAATAAAAGCCATTCACTCGAGAAAAGTAAAGACAAAAAACAAAGGGAAATAGAAAGAAATGAGAAAGAAATAGATCCCCCCCAAGGCGTCCAATTATTACGATGGTGGGAGAGTCGCTCAGTCACGGCCACATGGCGACACAGACTCCGAGGGTGGTCACGGCGAAGCTGGACGGGGGTGGGGTGGGTGGGCTGAGCGAGGGGGCGGAGAGAAGGGCTATTGTTTACGACACTCCAGCTGATGGCTTGGTCAAGAACTTCTTTAGAGAAGGAGGAGGAGGAGGAGAAGGAGGAGGTTGTAATTGTGAAAAGTAAACATTTCAACAATTCCTTTACGTAGAGAGAGAGAGAGAGAGAGAGAGAGAGAGAGAGAGAGAGAGAGAGAGAGAGAGAGAGTGTGTGTGTGTGTGTGTGTGTGTGCACGCGCCCTATTCTCATTCTTTCCTTTCAAGTTGCTTCACAAAGGTCGAGTCTATTCACATGTTTCACCTGCGCCTTCCAGTCCCACCACTGATCCCTCGACCTGCCATCTTGGGAGTTTACACAAAAACGAGCTATGTTGTAAATCATCCCTCTGCCTGACGAGCGCAATATCTGTTGATCTGATTCTCGCCGGCGGTGGCAAGTGTCAGGAGGAGACGGGTGCTGGGGTGGGGATGGCGGGTGGAGGGTGTTTGCTTGTGGCCCTTCAAGGCTGCGAGAGGGCGGCCCGAAGGCGTGTCTTGTGTGCCGTGCCGGTTAAGTAGCTTTATCTTGTGGTCTTTGCGGCTGGCCTTCACCCACCGCTGTTACTTCACCGTTCTTATCACTTTGGACTTGCTGCACCTTCTCACTTCCACCCGGCCCATCCTCCTCGCACTGGCTTGTAATAACTCTACTACATTATCTTTTTACTGGCACCGTATGAAACGCATTCTCTTCTCCTTTTTCTCTTGGTTTGTAAGAGTAAGGGCATTCCCGAGCGTCAAGCTGGAAGTATTGTGCCACCTTACGTGTCAAACTGACTTGAAGAGCTGGAGTCTCTGTCTCTCTCTCTCTCTCTCTCTCTCTCTCTCTCTCTCTCTCTCTCTCTCTCTTTCACAGAAGAAAAAACATAGTAAAGGTCTCCATAATAGTAAAATAAAGTCTGCCGGCGGTGCGCTCTGAGGCAATTTGCGTCACACTCGGTTAGTTGGCAAAGAGAGCATCTCGTTGAGCACCAATCACGCGGCGGTGCTCCCCGGGGCGCAAACCCTTCATTAGGTGGCGTGGGTGGGTGGGTGGGAGCGTGCGTGCGGGTGGTCAAGGGTGCGGGAAAGCTGTGGGCAGCGAGGAGTTGCAATGTGTTGTGAGGGTATGCAAGGGTAGGGCTTGCGTGGGTAAGTATGGGAGGGGTGTCGGGTGTTTATAGGAAGGGCGTGGCACGTACAGTCACGGTGCAGTACAAAGCTAAGCATAAGTATTGGGGCGTGATGCAATTCCTGCGGTTTGTTAGACGCGTCAGACCTTGTTGCTTTTCATGCCTGTCCACATCTGATCTGTGAACATGATTAGCTTGGGTTTCTTTCGTTTGAAAGGGTGGGAAGTTTTATGGGTCGCAAGACGTGACTTTTTAATTTTTTTATTTATACGTTGTGGGCTTTTCACGGGAATTTATGGGCTAAAGGGGATACTTTTTGTGGTACCTCCTATCTCAAAGCCCACCCGCTAGGAAACCGTTGCCCCGAGTGAGGAAGCCCAACCTACACTCGGACCGTGGACAGGATTCGAACCCGTGCGCTTGGAGATCCCTCGGACCCCAAAGCACGCATGGTTCCACTGTACCACGGTGACACCACGTTTACCTCTATTTTGCAAGACATACTAGTACAAAACAATAGAGGTGTTAAAAGAGATTTTCTGTGGTTTAGAGGACGACTTTTAATTCAATTTTACGTTGCTTTTGCACACAACAGGGAACGTGGGAATGTAAACTTTTGTGGTTTGAAAGACAATTTTTTTTTTTAGCTTGTCACGCTACTAACCACTACATTAATACACTCTGCTATTTCCCGAACCAAACATATCATCATAAAACAATGAAATGACCAGACATGAGGATGATGAAGGAATGGAGACAATGCAGGAAATTCGACACATTCTGAATATAACGATTTTAGTGCAGCAACCGAATGTCGGCCGCGCTGACTGACAGGTGGTATTAGGAAATCTAGGATTACAAACAGCAACACCATGATAACAGGCTAACAGAAGTGCCGAAATGTGATGTTGCTAGGCTGACCATGATATTTCTGAGGCGCGTGACCATTAAGAACAAGACCGAAACAATTACACGTGGTTCTGGTTCGCTGCCTTCATTACAGACTTGAGCTGTCGAGTGACCACCATCAGTCTCACGCTCCACAAACAGCCCCTCCAGTGGTTTGCCAGTCATAACGCCGCGAGCCATCCACGGAGGGTCTTCGGCTCAGCAACCTTGAAAACAGTGACCGTAATGACGAAGAGAAGAAGTGGACGGTGGTGAGCTCTTGTGCAACACAGGCGAGATGGAGAAGGGTGGAGGGGAGACTAGAGACTGGGGAGAGAGAGAGGGAGACATGAAGGTTTGTGGAGATGAGATGGAGAAATGAATGTTTAGGTGTAGAGACGAGTGTTTCGGGAATAAAACGACACGAGAGATGAGGTGACACGGGAAATGAGGGTTCGAAGATTGCAAAATACGTATATGAACGCGCAAAGCTGGAGGAATAAAACAAAAAAAAAGAGGAGTTATGAAAGAAAACGCAAAAAAAAAAAAACGCTAAAGGATGAGAGAGAAATGCAACATGTAGGCAGATGAATGAAAAAAGAATGAAAAGAAGAAGAAAGAAGAAAATAAGGATAAAAATTACATATAAATATATATATATATATATATATATATATATATATATATATATATATATATATATATATATATATATATATATACAATTACCACCATCATCACCATCAACAAGAACAACAACATTAACAACGACAACGACGACGACGATCACAACATGAATAATAATAACACGAAAAAAAAACTGCGTTGAATAGCGCAAAAATTTAAAGGGAAAAAAATAATGAAAAAAAAACGAAAAAATACAAAATATAAGATATAAAAAGATAGCTTTCAGAGAGAGAGAGAGAGAGAGAGAGAGAGAGAGAGAGAGAGAGAGAGAGAGAGAGAATTTCTTATGGGTCACCTGAGAGAAAGGAAGAGAAGGAGAGACATCGCTTGGTTTTGAGTGAATATGTGATGTGTGTGTATAGTGTGGGGAATGCCAGGAGGAGGAAGAGGAGGAGGAGGAGGAGGAGGAGGAGGAGGAGGAGGAGGAGGAGCACGAAGGGTGGGGAGACGGATGGGGTGTGGAGGAGGAGGAGGAGGAGGAGGAGGAGGAGGAGGAGGAGGAGGAGAGGAAGGAGGAGGTGGAGGAGTAATAAACGAAGACGACGATGAGAAACAACTTGCTAATACTACTACTACTAGTACTGCTACTACTAGTACTACTACTACTACTACTAGTAATAATAATAAAGCCACAACTACAACATAACACTATTACTATAATCTACTACTACTACTACTACTACTACTACTACTACAATCTACTACTACAACTACAACTACTACTACTACTACTACTACTACTACTATTACTACTACTACTACTGCTGCTGCTGCTACTACAGCGTATAACAGAAACCGTTATTAACTTGCCACACACGGCCACCAGCTCGAACGTGCCACTTAGTATAGTACTCTCACTGCACCACGGAGGAAGAAGGCAAGCCGCTGCCACGCCTCTCCACCTCCACCACCACCACCACCACCACCACCAACAACAACAACAAAACAACAACAAAAACAACAACAATAATAACAACAATAACAACGGACTATTACCTTCTGAATGTAATTTACATCATAAAAGACCTGACGAAAAAGTGTGTAATTCACTGTTTGATTTGCTGCAGTCTCTGACGAGACAGCCAGACGTTACCCTACGGACACACCCTGTGTGTGTGTGTGTGTGTGTGTGTGTGTGTGTGTGTGTGTGTGTGTGTGTGTGTGTGTGTGTGTCTTCTATTTTCTGTAACCTGAATGGGCTGCGATGCTTGATGCTTGAAAGGGGAGGGAGAATGACAATGCATGAGAGGAGGCACGAAAGAAGAAAGGATAAGGAGGAGGAGGAGGAAGAGAAGAGCATCACTCTCACTTCCTTCCACATCATCTTCACCACCACCTCCACTACCACCACCACCTCTTCTTTTTCATTCAATTTTCATACCTTGACTTTTTCACTCCTGCCCATCGTACGTTGCTTGGAGAGAGGAAAGAAGCAAAGGATGATAAGTTGATAAAATATGAAGATAAGAAGACAACTGTTCAGTCTCTCTCTTTTTGTTACACGTAATCCAGCGCAATGGTGCTGGTTTTTAGTGCCGTTTTTGGAAGGGGATGTAGTCATCAGTGCATGCAGAGCCTTGCCTTCCCTTGCCTTGCACAACGGCAGGAAGACACGAGGCGGGAGTCAGCAGCAATACAGTTATCCGTGCCTTCCTCTCCTTTCTCTCACTTGCTGCTTTATGTGTTGGTATCAGTGTTCGCGTTATCACCATTACTTCAAATAACTATTACTATCATTATAACTTCTACTACTTCTCGTGTTATTATCTGAAAAAAAAACTACTGTCGCAGGTGGTGGTGGTGGTGGTGGTGGTGGTGGTAATACTACTACTATTGTGTTGTTGTTGTTTCTTCATCTACTACAACAATGACAACAAAAACAACAGCACCATTTGGGCTGTTGGTGGTGGTGCGTTAGTAAGATGTAACAGAAAGTCATTCATTATCATCGCCCTATTACACTACTAATTATTATTATTAGTAGTAGTAGTAATTTTTTTTTCCAATGTTATATAGCCTATAGCGCCTATAGGCATACTTGAAAAGTATAGGTGGGAAGCGGTGTTAAGTTTCCGCGCGCAGGCAATTTTATTTATAGTGGTACCCATATTGGAGCCCATGTCACCACCAAATGACATCTTTGGTGTAACTAAAACATGGGTATCATGGTGACATGTAGGTAACTTTAAACCACTCGACAAATGGTATAGCTTCAAAGTGGTATGTGGTGGGATTTGAACCTACACGTGGACGTCTGCCCGATCCCATGCTCACCACCTTACCCACTACGCCACCGCCTAAGTAGTAGTAGTAGTAGTAGTAGTAGTAGTAGTAGTAGTAGTAGTAGTAGTAGTAGTAGTAGTAGTAGTAGTAGTAGTAGTA